>NW_027153502.1:17138-83691 GCF_002600585.1 Cystoisospora suis
CCCAACATGAACAGAGAAGATGCGCCATCTGTGGGTGTACACTACTTCTTCGCGAGTGAAGATTATCTTGCACACATAGATTCCACTAGTTGTCTCTCTCCTCCTTTTCTCAATCCGCTATTACCTTCAAAGACCCCACATACGCCTTTTTCGCTTGGCGTGCATTCTTCTCGGTCATATCCTGAATGGACCTAAGACAACAAAGTCAGGTGTTTTATCGTTTCCTCGACCTACGACGGATTCTCTTAGTAGGAACTAAGTCAACGTCTCTTCTGGAGCCTCTTACTTTGCTCTAACGTTACGCAGGTAGACGACAGAAAATTCTGTATAGGCATCTGCTTGTCATCCTGTTACCTTTCCTCATCTATTCGGGGTAGACGCGTATGATGCAGTCCTAAGAAAGCTTATCGGGAATCCATCGGTATTACACAACTCGTGCCTAACACCATCAGGGGACAAATACGGAAATTGGCAGTCTGTTTTTTGTGCGCATGCACGCCTGCAGGTTGTCGATGCTCTTTCTACTCGAGCCCAACAAGCGCATGCAGTGAACACGTTGATGAGTGTCGTAGCGGACATCGATGATGCTCTCGCCGCTGATCGTCCTGTTTTACCTCACTTGCAAAAACTTAAGGAGGTTCGTCTTCCGATTTCTCTTTGTCTTTCCTTCTAGAACGTATAAACTTCTCTTCGTGTACTTGCTGGTCATGATCGAGCATTGATCTCAAGGAGGGATTGAAGGAAGCCACACTGAACCGTCTCTCGCCTTTCTCTTCTCACTCCGTTTGAAAAGAAGCGTCCAGCTAATATCACAACGCTTCTTATCTTTGTCATGAAAAGAGTATCTATCTGTCTGTCCTTAACCTGTCTATGAATCCTTTTCTATCTCTTTATCGGTCTATCTATCTCACACAGAAGTTGTGTGTGTCTGCTTTGATAGTTGTGCGTGCTGTGTCGCCGTATTAGGATGGTGTCGGGTACCAGGAGATTGTGCCAGTCCCCCGATGAGAATGTATCTACGTATGCCTGGATGTGTGTATGCACGTGTGTCCATCGCTATTGAGCTGCATCATCTATTTTGGCTACGGAGACACCCGTGTTTTGTATCTCCAGGCGAGCAAAGGGGACCCAGTGCTTCTCATGGCCATAGATAGCCTCCCCAGAGAAATCACCGAGGCCACTTCTCGACCTGTCCCTACTGCAAGCGGGCTGAGGGTAAGCTTCGATCTGCTTCCATTCACCACCCCGGCACTCCTAACTACTTTTGTGCTACACGGTCAAGACTAAGTTAGGCGGTCAGTTCGCAGTTCATCGGCTGTGCAGACCTCTACTTGTGTATGTGAAAAGCGTTAGGAGAACACTCTGCAAGAGCCTTCACCGTAGAAGTGCAGCAATACTAGACCTACCGCCGCCTCGTCCCTTCATGTGTTTTCTCGGCCTGGGACATAGTATGGGGACGGGGGCACGCCAATACATGTGAAGTCAGTCTACGCTGTGCTGCCTTGTATACATGGCGCATCAGCGACGGTGTAGATGTCAAGAAGAAGAAGAACGTGAAAATCTAGGTGCACTGATCTTCGTTCAAGAAACTCACTTGGTGTCGTACTCTCACTACGTTCATGACGGACGGCACTGTGTCAGGAGTCTTCTCTTGAACTCATAGGAGAAAAGCCGATAGCAACGAAATGCAAAAAGCATCAGCTGCTCAGGACGTTATAGAGGCTGCACCGCCACTGCTCTTTCTTCGCGAATCAAGCCAACCTGTCTATATTAGCGCAGCGTCGCTCTTACATTGCCTCGGGATAGACCTCCTGTCGCCGTCATGATCCTTCTCTTTCTCTCTTTCTGTTTTGCTTCGTCGAAGTTTTCGAAAGAAAGATCGACATGCGAGTTACAAGCTGCTGAGTGTTGTTACTTCGCGTGAAAGCATGCACCCTTGCTGATGTCTTCTCCTCCCCCCGTGTCTACACGTGCACACAAACAGGTTGGTCGTTTAACCAGGTGTATGTCTGACTTTCTGTTCCCCTCCCTAGATCGCTTTAGACGTTTTCTTCGCGACGTCTTTATTCCATTCGGCACATCTCAATCCCCACTTGGAGATGTTTTGTGATAGAATACAGCTAAGCGTATCAGACCGGCTTTAGACTATCTTTGAGTGCCTTTTTCTGCCTTCCTTTGCAGAGATTTTTGGAATAGGAGAAACAGAGACTGATCTGTGTTTTGTATGATGTGCTGGTGCTCTTGTAATGAATGATCCAGGAGATGATAAAGCAAAAGATCCCTGCATTTGTGAAGGCCGCGTTTATCCCTCCTAACTCCGGGATCTTAGGACATCTCGTTGCTCAAGTGTTTTCGTCTTTCTATTTCTTGGAGGCATACCCACCGCCAGTTGATCCCCAAGGCGCTGAAGATCCTGCCGCATATGTCTCCGCAGCGGCAGCTGAACAGAGTGCTGCTAGTCATATTGCTAGTCGTCCATCGAGATCCATCATGGAAGAAGAAGGAACAGCACAACGAAAAGGTAAAGGCGATGAAGACGGGCTACTATTTGGCTTGAAGAGGAATCTCACTCTTCTCTCTTGGGCTTCCTTCTATGTAGATAAGGGTAAGTGGAGAAACACGGAAGGAAGTGAAGACATAGCTAGCTCTCTCCAAGGCGTAAATGGGCTTCTCAAAAAGACTTCTAGAGAACCACATACATACAGACGTACAGATATCTCTCTCTATATGTATATATATGTTTCGCTGGGTGTTTCTTCTTGGGATTTATAGATGTCAATTTCAAACAGGCACAGGCTCTCACTCCGAGACTTGCTGGTGCATACACAACCTCATTGCTCACCGCTACGCTACTATTTTTTCTTTTTATTCTTTCGATCGTTAGTTCGCATCACACCACGCATGCTTTTGACCGAGGAAAAAGACCATGTCGGTCCTGTCAGTTCACGCCCAGCTGCCTGTTGTGGGGAGGAGGGAGGATCGAGTGCTCTCGGTCGATCTTCTTCTCGACGTCAGTGGTCGAAAAACCATGTCTTGTCTCTTACGGTAGCACAGAGACTTCTTCTTCCTCAGAGCATACGTACAAGAAGTTTGTTCTCTCAGCAGCTAATAGAACTGTCCGTTTTTTCAATGGAAGATGAAGGAGATCAAGAGTCAGTTCCTCCTTTCAAGATAGCTCGTGCTTCATGGTGTATTTCCCGTGTATCTTCCTGGTCACTCCAGGAATGTACAGCAGTAGGTATTACAGTTATCTAGGGTTTATGGTTTGGACCACTACCTGGTTATCTTATTAAAACGATATCACATCGCATCTCAAGTTCGTGCGAGTATGTGTGTAGATTGAAGAAGAAATTGTCTGTAATAGCGCTATTCCTGAGCAAGGATTAGACAGGAATGGAAGACTGGCTGAGAGCCATGTGAATCTCAAGTTTTGGCGTGAGAGTAAAAAAGGAAATGGTTCCTACCAGAGACAGCTTAGTCATCCGATCCTTTGAGAAAAGGGAGGACGTGAACACAGCGATGAGTTTCACACCCTCTTAGATTCCTACTGCAGTCTTAGATAGATCGAGAGTAGATCTCTATAGAGACGACATAGATGGTTTTCCTAGTCTACACAGGTACTGTATAGGTATATCTCTGAGACGAGAGGCTAACTCCAAGGCTTGTTGGCCACATCTCTCGGTAAGAGAAATTGTGAAGGCCTCGTGAGGACAGCACTCAACTGTAGAGAGTCTTTTGTTTCTCCTTCAATACCTCGCCTACATGGCAAGAAACATCAGGGCACAGAGAGTGATCAAGTCTTTGTCTCTCATCACAGTGAAGTCGTTGATGGGCGGGGGAGGTGTGAAGTTTGCCCTTCTAGACCGCTTGATGAAGATAGGGTTCAAGCAGGGTGACCCAGAGGTTACAACACTGACACGCGCTTCTGCGCCGGGCTCGTCTAGTTAGGCTCAAATTGTTAAATGTTTTTGTTTCTCGCGACCCAAGGGCAAAAAGTGAAATGAGTCCTGGCACAAGAGTGAAGGAGTAGTAGGTCTAGCGAGACGGGGCGGCCGGCCGGACTCTGTTCGATTCCGTCTTGAGGTCGAAAGGCACGTCGTACGAACTATCGGAGAAAGAACCAATCCCTGTACAGGCAGAGTCGGATATAGAGTGAATGTGTGAAAGCAAGGAAGGGTCAGAATGAGAACCAAAGGAGAGGAAGACGTCCAGAAGTCCGGAGGCAGCAGGGGTGTGTAGGTTTTTTTTTTCCAGCACTGAAAGAACAGTCAGTCTGCTAGTGACGTCCCCTGTCTTCGCTTAGCTTTTCAACTTTTTAAAGGTCTTTCGCGGTTCAATAGACCTCAATGAATCGTGATCGGTCGCGACCCGGGCTGCACATAGACAAGTTTTTTTTTGCTCTCTTCGTGTTGGCTGAGTCAAGAAACAACACTGGTCAGTATAGTCTGCATACAGAAAAGCTATTGTGGTGTTGTCTGTGCGCGGCTCCTGAGCTGCTTTGTAGTTGAGGTGACCCTTGTGAGTATTTCTCTGAACTGACGCCCAGCAAAAACCGAGGCGTGCTTTGCAGCCGTTCGACTAGTCGCTTGCAACATCGGAGTTGAGGCAGTCTCACCCAACTTTTTGAGAGAGCAATAAACCCGGTTTCCTGGTTTCTGTTTGTGTTCAGGAGATCTATGCAATGCCTTGAACTGTCTCGATCAGCTGGATGGCTTAAGCAGGAGTGTGAGCAGAGAGGAGGTTCATCGAGTTCGCACTTTCCTCATCTTGAATCAGACTCTGCAGTTAATCAAAGCAAGGCTTGCGTGTATCAACGCTGATATTCTTTCGTCGAACGAGAGCCCGCATGTGTGAAAGCCATCCCAGGTCTCGGATTATCGCGCTGGGAGAGGACAAAGATGGATTCGTTGAGTCTCTGTTTTGATTTGCACGGCTGCGGCAAAACCAGAGCTGCTTTTTTTTTTATGGCTTCCTTTTTTCACCCGAAATTGCGCCTGTTTGAGATACAGGCCGGCACTAACGCCGGGACTAGTGTTGAGCGCGTGGTGATTCGTCTTGTGCTTTTTTTCAGCTTACAGTGAATCTTCTTTCAAGTTGTTCCACTTGTCCTGTATGCGCTCCCGTGTCTGAATCTGCATATGTAATCACGTGCAGTAACTTTGCTTTGTGTGTAGCCTCCTGAACCGTGTACTGTTGGGACTGTAAGAAGGACACTGCTGCCTCTCGAGGAGCTGGTGTGGATGCCTGTCAACGTCTTCGTCTCGCCACACAAAATCTCTTCCCGCTCATGCAGTGGGCCTCTACTCATGATGGGGACCGCACACCAGGTGTACTGCAGCTCGTATCGGTACCGATCCTTGAGCTGACTCTCCCGTGCAGTGCTTCTTTGGCAGACCTTCTGTGCACAGTGGTTGCCGGACGGTTGAACAGGTTTTTCGTCCTCCCCGTCCATACCGGCCGAGTATCACTGGCATGTGTAATTGCGGCGGAACTATGAGGCCGCAGTGGTGTTCCCAGCGGATGACAGCTGAAATGACGTCGGCGTCTTCACACACACCGGGCTCTTTCGTGGTGTCGTCTCCTTGCGTCCCATAGTGAAATCACTTTTTCCCATCTTTACAAGGAGGATAGCACTTGCGCTCACCAGCACGACCTCTCTTCTCGGCAATACTCGCTGTGCGTAGACGGATTGTCAGATCTTTTTAGTCATGTAAATGAAAGCTTTCCTGTTCTGGGAGTCCTGCGCCGTCCATTGACCCCTAGGGCCAGGAAAGTGAAGTTGGAGATTCGCTTGGGCCCTTGCTTTTCTTTGTTACCCGTTTACTGAACTATGACGCTGCTGCAAGCCGCACCATCCGCAACTGCTGCCTTGCTGTAGTCGTGTCGAGGTTCAGCGCTGTAAGCCAGTAACGCAGCACTAGTATTGTCCGGCAGCGGGCTTTGCGTCCGCGAGCGTGGTTCTGCTCAAATCTGCAGAGCTGGGCCCAAATCATAGCACTGTCGGACACAACAGCCAGCCGCGGACGGACTGTCTTTTCGGCCTCGAGGATCGAGCCGGGCGCCCCCCCCCCCAAGGCTTCCCCTGGCCATACTGGCTGGCCGGTGCGGTGAGGCGCTGCTGGAAACGCTGAAACATTCTGCTACTCTGCTGAAAAGGTTGACATATTCCGTGTACATCGAGCACCCTAGAACAGCGGCGAAACATGAGATCACCAGATACACTAGTATTAGACGATTTGGTGCTTATTTGTCCGTTAGGGGTGCAACGACTGCAGGAGCCCTTGCCGTCAGAGCCCTAGACACAACGGCTTCATGATACGGGAGGTAGCTCACAAATATTCTCTTTTTGGTCCTGTCCAGCGTGGTCCGCGGGTGTTTATTTCGGTTGATGCCGTCCACCCGCGTAGCGGAGTTCACAGAACGGCAAGGTCATGCAGACCGGTAAATTCTGCGGCACAGGCGGTCACATGGATACGTCAGGATGCCAGCTGGTCGCTATGTGACATGCTCCTGACGCGTCCATATCAGTATTTTAGGCTGTCAGATAGTCGGGAGGTTGCGCTGCTCCGGCCGCTTCGCGTTGAAGCAGTGGGGTCCCGAGTGGGAGACTGGGATGGCCTTGTATCCAGCCGGTCAGTGTGGTTGCGTGATGGTGGTTTCATGTCCCCGGCGGCCACGCTACCGTCAACCATCTTCCTAGCCCTCGCAAGGCGGTCACGGTCATCCGTTTCTGTTATTCCGCGTAACGGGGCGGAGACCTCGTGATCACCGCTGCCCGGCAAAAGAAGACTCAACTATTGTTTTCTCAACATTGTAGCAGGAAGCTACGCCACCGTAGTGCACTGCGTTGTCCAGGGAAAGGAAGCCTGTACAGTGGTGACCGGTTGTCCCACGGGAGCTAGCCTCGTGGAGTTCTTTTAGCGTCTGCAGGTCGTATGGTGTGGATCGCAGCTGCGTTTCTGTGTATTCTTGCAAAGAACACCCCTCAGCGTGCTGAAGCAAGGCAGGAAATCGACGGCGACACACTCTGCGTGCCTAGACCCCCTTTCTGAGTGCGGCACAGCAGCTGCCAGGACTGCGGACGTTGCCGCCTCCTGTGGAGGCCCAGAATGTGGCTTCTTTCGGGGGAGTCGTCTGTACTGTCGCCTGATGTTAAGTGAACTCGGTATGACCCCAGGGACAGCGTTTTTTTTTTTTCTCTCATCTCCGTGTTGCACACTTCCGACGTGTCCGTGCAGCACTTCCTTCCCCAGTCCCTTTTCGTTTATTCGCCCCGGTCAGACGTCGGAATGTCCGGTTCACTCAGGACGTGATGTTTTGTCGCGAGTACCAAAAAGGAATTTTCTTTCCGTGGCGAGTCAGCGTAGGAGTCGAGATCATGTGACTCCAGTGTTCCTATGAAAGAGTCAGCAGAACCCCTGTGTACGGTATTTGTTCACATTTGACGAGGGTGCACTTGCTGTATGAGTCGTTGTAGCCTTCACCCGTGTAATTGTTGCGTTTTGCCTCGTGAGTTTACCGAGCCCGGCGCGTCGGGTTGTACCAGTGACATGTTCCTGTTACAGAGGCCGAGTTGGCCGCATCGATTTTCCGATCTGGAATTCTCCTTTGTTTCCGTTTGCCGCAATCGCTGATATGCTTAAGTCCGTTCTCGCTCCGTTTCACACTGAACAGTTTAGTTTTCGCAAGTCCGCCTGCTTGTATCAATGCGATTCGCACAGTACAGCATTCGAGTCCGAATATTTGTCTTGGGCGGTCGATTCTGCCTTTAATTCACACCTTTCTGTCGTAGAGTCCAGTTGTCCGGACCCAAGCTGCAGGACGCTCATTTCTTTGTTTTTCTTTGTTTACATTTTCTTTGGTTTGGCTACTGGGTCAGCCGCTGACTTCACGGAGGAAGTTGTGCCGCTGACTTCTATTCCGCGCACGAGACGGTTAGGTTACCCCCGACTGTTCTCCAAGCCTAGTTGTTTTCACTTGGTGCTTAGATCTCTGTTTTTATGGTGACTTTTCCGGCTCTCTTGTATTTTTCCGTCACCAAGAGTGGAACCCCGTTTCTGGGCACTTCGTATTCCTCTCCTAGCGTGTCCCATCGCTGGGACTCCCGTTAGCGGTTGCACAGCTGCACTATAATGGCTTCAACTTCGCCAGACATCCTGTTGTATGAAGGTGCTGCTGCCTGTTCAGGCTGGCAGTCTGTGAGCTCGGTTGACCCGACTTCCTCAGCCTTTGGTAGTCCGGGACGCGAATCTTCCAGTCCAGCGCTGAGTAGGGCGATTCAGGCTGCTGCTGCAACACGGAGAGAAGCCGGTCAGGTCGTGCGCACAGAGGAACCTTCTTCCGGTCTTTCGAAGATTAGCTCCACAAGCACTGCGGAGAGCGATACTCCGTCGGCGGGGATGCAGAACGCGAAGTGGCCGCCGTCGAACCCATCCATATCTGTGTGTGCTCAAACACAATTCGACGAGTCTTTTTTCTCACCCGCGACCAGATGGGCCTCGCCTTTGCAGGGTTCAGTCTCCACGCTGACAACCTCATCTACGTTACCGCCCCCGGCGACCTGGCCCGCAGGTGTCAGTAATAGCCCTGGCTGGAGAAGTCAAACTGCACAAGCGAGCACTGCTGGGCAGAACCATGGTGGCACGGGCAGTTCGCGTTCGGGTTCCCGCAGGGCCTCGAATGAATCCACGTCTGAATTCAGGTGGCAGCTGCCGATCGCAGCATCTCCTTCGCGGTTCGAGAGCGGGGGCATCCTTCGGGAAGATGGTGACTCTTTGTGTGTCTCTAAGTCCGGTACTCCACCCATGACTTACGACGGCAGTGTCAAGCACACATCTGGCGAGTTGAGTAATGCCCAGGTCACGTATCCACGGTCCATAGGTGGAGAGATACCTGAACCTCCACCCCCTCCACCTCCTCCGCAGCTTCGCCAGGCTGGCGTGCACGCGTCAGGGCAACAGCATGGATTGGGATGCCTCCCAGGGCGTGAACAAGACACCAGTCGCGGCCCGCTCTGGCATGCTGGCCCCCAAGCAAAACTGGAGAAGTCCGATGCGCCTCCTCCCGACAGTTCCCGTTGCGGTGAACCTGGGGGAGAGAGATGCGTAGAAATCCATGCGCAGGAGTCGGAGAGTAGTGGTATGAGGGAGGGTGGCTGCTGTGGCACTCCAAGCACTGGCACGAGCGGCACGGGCAGCTCCCTAACGAGTGCTCTAGTCCCAGCAAGTACCGGCAAAGTTATTGAGCTACCAACGAAAGGCGGAAATTCGCTTCATGAGCTCTTGAATTTGGTTGATGGTTCCAGGCTACCAGAGACATCTGTTTTTCAGGAGCCGGTGAAGCTTGCTGGAGATCGAGAAGCTCCAGGGATCCCGATGCATGACCCGCCTAGCCCAGGCACCGTTGTGTCGTGTCTCCCTGATTATTGTGTCACCACGTCTCGACCGATACAGCAGGAAAACCATCGCAGTCGTTCAGTTGGCGCCCCTGGAGCGCTGCAAGGACCTAGTTTCAGCTCGCGTGCACCCATACCTCCAACCGATTTCAGTGGCTCTCGCCGTAGCTTCGCACCCCCTGGTGGTGTACAGGGCGAGTGCTTCGACAAGGCAGCCGCGTTCGGCGCCGTTCCTCTTGTGAGCGATGTCCGAAAAGAGCCGCCGAGTGGCCCGTATCCAGCCTATCCTAGCCCCTCCAGTTTGGTGGAGCCCGCAGCTGTGGACTCTACCTCTCCAGACCGTGAATCGGAGAACTGTGCCGCGCCATGGGAAGTCCCCGGTTTTCCTAAAAGCGGCGTGTGGAACCCGGCCGAGGTGAACTGGAACTTGCCGAAAGCCAAAGGGACAGTTCCGAAGACCACATCAGCGGCAATCTCTAGTGTGTTCGAGAGGACCGTCTGGGTTGCGTTTGAAGAAAGGGTGACCGCAGCGGCAACGGGCGCCGACCCGAGCACAGCTAGCGCTCGTGTGAATGGCGCGGTGACATCCGGAACCGAGCCCGGGAGTGTGACACGCGGTCTAGGAGTGGCAGAGGACAGTATGACGACGAGACCGACAGGGGTAGGGGCAACTGCCGGATCGGGAGTGGGCGGTGATGTCGGTGTGATTTTGGGCCAAGGACCTTGCATCATTCAGAGATTGGACGGGTCGCTGCTACGCACAAAAGGAATCGCTCCCCAGGATCCAAACAAGCGGGCGGTTAGGAGAATGATGTTCAGCAAGACAAAAATCTGTCCATGGTTTGAACAGGGGAAATGCCTCAGAGGAGACCTTTGCAACTATGGTGAGGAGAAAAAACCTAATCAGAGGAGGGGGACTGTATAGCGCCGAGGTTTTGCTTCCAGCTAGTCCGTTTGCTCCCAGTAAGTGCTTACCCTCACTGGAGTGGTGGCAACCACTTCCCTTCGATTCTTGACAGATCCCTTTTATTTTTGCTGTGCATGTTTCTACTCTTTGCTGCAGCTCACAGCCGGGATGAACTGCGAGTGCTCCCTGTGACGAAGAGATTGTGTCCTTCTTACATGAAGGTAAGAGAATGGTCACTATCGACTGAGAGGGCAGATCGGCTAGACGCGTGACCACCCACAGCGACAGCACCGGACGGCAGCTGGTGAATTCTAGTGAGGAAACGGCCGTTGAGCGGAAGAGGGGTGGGGTCTCAGAGTCAGCTGGGCACAGGCACCGACCGAATCTTCCCGGTCGAGGACTCGTGCATCAGCACGCAGTTCCGTACAGCTGCCAGCAGCCGGCTGCCCTCGGGGCTAAAAGCAAGGCTCCAGATGACGCTTGCCAGTCCCTCGCTACAGAAAAATCGAAACCAGGTTGCCGCAGCGTACGTCAGACGTAGGTCCCTGGTATGGCACATGGGCAGATGATAGTGTTTTGTGATGCGGTCGCTTTGTTTCTTGGTTCTGACGTCGTGTGTGCTTTCCAGATGGGTCGCTGCAGTAACCCGCACTGCAGCTTTGCTCACTCGATAGAGGAGGTCGAAGATAGCAAGCGGTAAGACGAAACAGCGAACTGTGGACGTGGGGGCGCGTCGCCTACCGGGACTGCCGAGGCACCAGAAGCATCACCTCTTTGCTGCCGTGACGAGGTGGACTATGCGCCGCGTGGGGTTTTCGAGGTGCTTTCTGGGCTTGAGGGACCAAGTAGCTGATGTGTCACAGCGGTTCGGGTGTACGCTGTTGTTACATCTCACAGTGTTTTCCAGTGGCGGCTAGCGAACGTGATTTTGTCCTACAGGAGAAAGCAAGGGGGCCACTGGCACTGGAGACACCTGGGAGGCGCAGACGACGTCTGGAGTAACTACCCAGTGCCGATAGCGGCAGAGTCTAGGTAAGTAGACAGTGTGGAGATGCGTCCGGGCGCACTCTGTTCCGCAGTGTAGAGATGCTTGAACCAGCGTCGTGATGTGCTACGCCACCGTTCTTGCGAAGGTGTTTAACAAGATCATAGAGCACGAGCTGTCGAGGTGTTTTGGTTCATCGCTGCTGTATCGCTGCCTGTGCTCCCAGGTCTCCGGCGTTCCCCGTCCAACTGGTTACTGCGGCAGCACGGACAGAGGGTGGTCGGGCGACGACGGCAGCGTCAGGACACAACACGTCTCCGGCCAGATCAGCTCTTCTTGCAGTAGGCGCGTCAAGCACCGCCGCAGCTGCACCAGGCTGCCTGCAGGAGCCGCACGGAATACAGAGCCTCACCGGCCTCAAACGCGACGTGCGGGAATTGCTGGTGATGGGTGTCGGGATTTCACCAAGCGGTACTCGCGAAGCTTGTGATCCTGCTGGGACAAGTGGCCATGGTCACGCCGTAATGGCTACGGAGTTGAGTGGGGGGTCGCAAGGAAACGAGGCGAGTTGCAGCGACGGCGGTAACCCTCGCAGTGTGCCGCCCTCCAGTCTGGGTGAGCAGCTGGCGCCGCGGCAAGTTTATCCAGAAATAGAAAAGCTGATTTTGAAGATGCAACAACCGGAGCAACACCACAACGGAGAAGAGGACTTAGGCAGAGGCAGATTGGGATCCGGACCAGACGAGAAGCAAGGGGCGCAAGTCGTGGATGGCACACCAGTCCCGTGGCTCTGCTCCGGGTCGTCTGACACTTTTGAGGCACTTCTTCACACAATCACGCGGCTGCAGGCATGTGAAAACATCTCGTCTGGCGGCGTAAGTGAAGAAGACTTGTTGGGTGGGAGCGGTCAACAGCAGCACGGAGTGTGGGAGAGAGCTGTCGAGACGTCACCCCCTCGTGGTGACGGAGCTGTAACCTCGGGGTTGGAGTCCCGGCAAATTAAAGATCTGCTGATGGGTCCACACGGCGAACTGACTGGCGTTGATTCTGAAGTGACTAGTTCGAGCCTCCGGTTGTTAGAATCCAATGGGGGCAGCGAGTGTGTTCCGGTATGTGATGGGGTTCGGTATGCGAGTGGTTTGCACCAGGAACGTGGCGGCCCCGGAGTGGGAGGCACGAGTATTTGGACATACAGGGGCACACAGCACACCGGCAACAATGGTGTCGGGAGTGGCGAGGAGTGTAACTGGGGGAAGGCCTTGGCTCGGTGATGACCTGATTGGCAACAACGGCAGCGGGCTGTGTCGTAGCCCGTTGATCTCCACAGGAGCCTCAGGACAGTGGTCAGTGAGCCCATCTAGTGAAGCCTTGTCTCGATCGTGAGCCCTGCACCGGCTTTTTGCATTTTCTCGTGTGTTCCGCTTTGGCCAAAACACAGTTGCAAAACGGACCGCGGGAAGCGACCGCCAGCTGTGTAGCTGAGCCAGGAGATAAGCTGGCGATGGTTGGTGGGTTGAACAGACAGCAGACTGCAGTGAGTGTTATTGAGTGTGAAGCAGAAGGTTTGGTCGAGTGTTACCTCTCAGATGGCAAGCCACGTGTGGGTGGCTAAGAGCGCCGAATTCTTTTTCGAACCGAGTTGAAGACGGGCGGTGAGCAGACACATGCTCGATTGTCAGGGACGGGATGCGGACCTGAGTTTTCCTCAAGAAAGCATTCAGATTTCGTACCCCGTCTCGCAACGAAAGCCACAGCTTCGGCGAAGCTGAACAGGAATGGAGCCGAAGGCGAGCAAAGTAGCTTGCGGAAAAGCAGCCTAGGTGGACGCACGACACCATATCTGACGTAAGCCTGTTGAGACAACCCTCGGATGCTGTCGTCAGAAAAACCGCGGGGTGGCGTCCAAGCGGCCACACTCTCTACATATGAACGCATCTCATCCAAGGAAGCGGTGCTACATTGAGGGACCTTTGAACCGGGGATAGTGCACATTGAGAGACCTCTAAACCTCTGTGAGATTAGACAGGGGGAGTGCACTTCTCATGCGGTCTGAGGGGGGGAAATAGCGAGACGACTTCTTCAGTTGACCAGTCCCATGGGTTGAACGCCTTGTGTCATGAAGCAGCTCGCGAACTTCGCCCCTAAAGGGCGACTACTTGATCGGTCCCCCACCGAGTTCGGCCGCGGCTCGGAAACAAGCTGGGCATGAGGAAGTACAGCGAGCCCTCTCAGACGCATGAGGCCAGCAGCAGTTTGTTTAGTACCTTGCAAGGTACCCGTGGAACGGAGCGCAAGCGAGCGGCGTGATCCTCTTCCACTACGAACAGTCTTCAAATGCTGACCTCTTGCTTAAATTCTCTTCCGGAGTCGTGCGGTTTCTTCTGTTTCTCAACTGTCCTCATATGTTCTCCGGCTGCACGCGGAGACTGTTATAACGGTGATGATTTACGCAATCATACTCCGAAGGGTCACAGACACAGCGTGACAACCGATTCTGCAAACGCGGAGCCTCCTGGTCCTTTCGTATTCAATAGTGTGTTCGTGTGTGTGTGCGGTCAAGAATGTTCTCCGGCAGTTGTACAGGCTTCCGTTCCCGGGTAGACGAGAAGGAAGCCGTGTGATAATGCATGCTGCATGTATTGGGAAGAGACATAACGCGAACTAGATTCTGCAAAAGGCAATCCTGTCGGTTTCGTTCATTGTGTGTATGTTGTGTGACTCGCTGGTCAACACTGAAACGAATTGCTCTGCCATAGACTGAGGGCCGTTGTATCAGAACAATGAAGGTTATCCGAAGGTGCATGCGAGGGCTCCTGGAGCCGTGGGTTTGTGCTGTGGTGCGCGCACGATAGGGAGAAGTCGGGTTCTTAGGTCCAAACGAAAGAGCTGTGTGAAACTGTTGTTTGCGTCCATCCGTTGAATATGAAATTGTGGAACGTCCCCTGATGTCCTGATTTGTCTCTTCCGTCCGTAGATTCCAAGACTGCCTTTGTGAAATGCCGCGGGATTGGCCTTCAAGGTGAAATCTTGAATTTTATTCTCGGTACAGATTTTACGGAACGATGGCCAGCCGTAGTAGCCGTTTGAACCGCGCTGTAGCACAGTGGCCCTTCGCGAGTCGTGATAAGTGTGCCTCTCGATAAGCTCGTAGGGTTGTGGAAAGTCGCAATTGCTTTCATGACAGGTGGAGTCGGGTAGTAGGTGCGCATTTGCAGGCGGGGAATTTCCCCGACCGTGTAGCGAAGCCAAAGTGCGCAGCCGATACTGTGGGCGGAGAACTGACTCTCGTAACGAGTTATCGTTGTTTGGGTTGAGAGCCGCCCACATTGAGATGCGAACCCCGTGGTGTTTGTTGAACAGTCTGTGCGCGTATACTGCTGTCTCAAACCTATGTTTTCTAAAGTTTTCTTTTCCCAAACAAGAGGCCATCTCGTGCATCCGACTGTTATAACGTGTCACCTTCAGCCGGGGGTGCAGTAATCGGCCGCCGGTGCGACCCTGTTGCCACATCTGTAGCAGGAGACGGCGTTCCACTCCACTTGAAAGTATTATACCCTAAACCCACCTTGACGCTGACCCCGGGCCCGGAGTACAACTCGACAATACCCGTAGATGACCTCTGGATTCTCAGCAGCAATGGTTCATCGATTGCGTTTCCTCGCAGCAACGTAGCATCTACCTTCGAATCATCCCTTACCCCACCATCTTACGAGAGGCACGTAGGAGCTGTCTGAGTGGCGCCCTCGGGCGGTCTAACGATCACGCCACCTCGAGGGAGTTCTGCAGACCTGTCCTTCTAACACCTTACCCGGACTTACAGCCAGCCAAAAAAAAGAACAGGGTCTTTTGGACTGGAGCTGCAAACACTACAAATTTAGACTCTGCGTCAATTTGACAAAATCAGCGGTGTCCCGCTCACCCGGGCAAAAGAACCTTGCTTGGGTGGCCGCATGCTGAGAGAACAGGAGACGCCCGACCTCCGTGGATGAAAGACGGGACGGAAAAAAACGAGCTCGACCTCACATGCATCAGCACTCACAGCCGCTTGTATACTCTTTCTTATTCGTCGCCAAGCTCAGCATACACTGCACTGTGCCAAGCAACCGCTGAACACACAAGACAGATGTGTGTAAGGAGACTGATTCGGGGGAACATGCAATGTGCATGTCTTCGGTTTCACGTGGTTTCAAAAGGAAATTGTCAGGCCATTATCACGAACAGAAGAAAGCGAGAAAACTCGGCCGAGGCCGATGGAGGAGAGAGATATCCGGTTCGCCTACACCGAACCCCGACGTCTTTCAGTACCTTTGGTACTAACATCAGGTCTTATAGTACAGAGAATAGAACTTCTTCCCTCTTCTGATGAGATGGTTGCTTTCAAAATTGACGGCAAGGAAAAGGAAAGATGGATTTTACTCGCCTTCCGCACTTTGGAGAACCGGGTCTGTATCTCGAACCTCCAGATCTTCTCCATACTGTAAAGAATGATCTATCGCAGCCGTGACGACAGCGAGGGAGTCCTCATCAAAAACATTGCACGGCAGATAAGACACGAGGCTGTAATCTTCAAGGAGCGAAGCGAAGGCTGCGTTCAGGAGCTTGTACCTCTCCGGCATACACTCCTGTACGCAGCACACACACACACACACACACACACACACACACAACCGGCGTCGAGCCATGACTGTGATACTGTAGACTTACTCCGTGAACACTCTGCCATGCAAACTACGCTGTGAAGTATTCTTGATCTGCTTATCAGCAGGTGGCTGTAACAATCCCGGCATTGACGGTCGTTTTCGTTTCGAAGAGTGCATCCTTTCCGGCAGAACATGTAGAACCGAGGCAGGTTCGAGTGCTAGCAAGTGAAGAACCCACACGACAGCACAAGAGCGACTGTACAGACAGCTTTGCCCTACCGCCTCCTCGGGTGTGAAGCAACCAATTTGGGTTCAGATACACATACGCCTTGATGACAAGGAGAGCCTCTAACTGCCAACATGCCACTACAGGTAAGAAAAAAAACAAACTGTCAAAAGTTCAGTGACCGCACACTGCAGAGGGAGAGATCTTACATCGAGTTGCTGCACAAGTTCCTGAGGATCCCGAGATAACAAGAGGTCAATTGTCGCATCCCTCTCATCGAGAGATTCGTCTGGGAGCCTCCATGGCGCGGTCGAAAGACCAAAATTCCGACAGAATCCTTCCTTCTCATTTTCCCCGTCACTATCATCGTCTCCAGAGACCTGTCCCGAGAGCCTTTCCAATCGTGAACCCCTCGCTTTTACCCGGCTCTGTCGCACTGCTAGAGATACATTCTTATCCACCAAATCACACTTGGTTAACAGATTGATGTGCGGAAGCTCGAGTTGTACCATAGCACTCAAGGCCATCAAGGAACCGCCTAGCAACTTGGCGGCATCTGTCATAAAGGAAACATCTAAGCAGCAACACGCGCCAAGCCTCAGACCCCATAGCTGCATGCTGCTACAAATTTCTGCCATCAAAGGAAGGTGTGTGTAAAGCTCAATCTGCCCAGGGCAATCAAGGACGAAAAGCTCGTCCTCGTCATAATCCGCGATTTGTTCTTCTAGCCAGTCCAAACGCTGCTGGAGAAACTCCATCGCGCAAACAAGTGCCCCGTTGGGCCCCAGCTCCAGCTCTTCTGCAACATCCTGAACCGTTACAAGGTCACGAATGTCGATGTCCGGTGTATAGGCGAAGTACTCCGCGGCAGGGTCCAGGTTCACCAAACGGCAGGGCCGACGAACTATTTGCATGTGCTGCTGGAGATAGTAGCAAAAAGTACTCTTCCCGCTGCCTGCGGGGCCTATCACCAGGAGGCCAAACTTCATTATTCCTGTGGGAAAGAGGAGAGAGGCACGAGGAAGCTTGGTCACTCCGCTCCAGCGAGGAAGATGGAAAAACTTGCAACAGCGGGGAGTGGTGTTGAGTACTAATAGTAAAGTGGGAATGGCGTATGCTGGAGACGGGAAAAGAAAAAATAGAGAAGTACTCGTCCGGAGAGCAAAGTTTGGTCATACTGAAAGAGCGCCGGCACCGCGGGCTCCTCGGAGGTGCGGGTCGAAAAGCCAAAGAACCACCACGGTGGAAAGAGCTATGATGGTTCGGATCCTGAAATTGAATCAGTCGCGTCGGAGGAGTTGAAGGCGTGGCTGCAGTCTACTTCAGTGACAGCACAGGGATGACGCTCCGAAAACCGAGACTCTTGTGCTACAGAAAGGCAACTCGGCGCCTCGCTGACGGTCCTCGGCCAACCGGTTGACCTCAGGCCCCACGACGCAAGAAGGATCCGTTGCTGACTGCCAGTATCCCATACATGTCGACTTAAGATGATAAGGGCGATGGCTCATTATGCGTCTCACTTCACTAAAATGTACGTCAGTGCTTGCATACCTGCTTCATCCACAGGCTCATGCATGCGGACGACCGAGCATGCCGCTGACCTCCCCAGCAGGTACCGTCATGGGATTGTTTGCTCTGGCAGGTCCACGCGTTTTTTAATCCAGTAGAAGCTCTCAGTTCTCTCTCAACTTGGTCATCTTACAATACTTAAGCGGTTTATGTTCATGTAAGCGAGCGTCTCAACCTGAGCTGCGCGAGGACGGCTACGTAGGCGCCCCTACGGGTTCGCTCTCCCGGGGCTACACCTGCACCCTTGCTACCAGGCAAAGGATTCAGTTGCTGCTACACGTCGGAAGTGAATCCCCCTTAACTTGCTCAGGGCTTTCGTGGCCGTCCGGGTACAAGCAATACAGAAGCATCGCTGCGGAGAACCCTCTACCAGTGCAGTGCCACGTGGTCGGTAGCCGGAGCATGGCAGACCTGCTCAGCTGCACCGCCGGCAGCAGCCTTGTTCGAATCGACGAGGCCAGACCATACCCCGGGAGAGTGAAGCCCCAGAACTGGCAGGCACCCAGACTGCGCATGCTCTTCTATCAGAAGCAGTGCTGAGGTGACACGTTGCAGTGGTGGAGAATGGGTTTTGTACAACGCAGTCTACCTTACGATTGAGTGGGGCAAACGCAGTGTTTGTGGGCGCAGAGGCTACCCTTCCGGTCTGTCAGTTTGGGCGTACAACCACAGGACCGCAGACCGGCGGTATAGTCCAGAAAGGTCTCGAAGCTGCATGTACCCGCGGTGTCCGGATACTTGGCAAGTTCTTCCCCGGTACACACGGCCACCAACCTTTAGAGGAAGGAAGTGGCGGGCCGATATCGGCCGCTGCTGCACCGGCAGAGAGCGTTCGTGATCCTCTTCGGCCGCGGCTGGACTCGCGGTAGGTCCCCGCGAAAAGCCAGACTTACGACCCCGTAACGTTTTTTGGCGGCTACCCGACATATCTGAGAACCGGGACATCCGTTTCTCTGCAGTTGCACGGCTCATGTGCACCTCGGGGGAGCTGAAATAATATACCTCACGTTGTACGTTGGCAACAGCATAACAGCCCCACTTGACTGCACGAACTGTGGCCGACCCCCGTCGAAGCGGTTGTGAGTCGCGCTAAACAAGGGGCAGCTTTGCCGCAAGTTTCTTGTCCGGCACGAACTGCTTTGCAGCGGAACGGTGTCCGCCGAAACATGCGATAAGCAGAACATTTCTCGGTAACAGTTCACAGTTTTACAGTTGCTACCATACAGCCCTGACCGGCCCATCCTCGGAGCTACAAGAGTAGCTCCCACTGACGAGCGATGTCTCAGTACGCCTGCATGGAGAGGACTGGCAATCGCCGCCGTCTCTCGCTCTGCGGGCGCTCACCTGAGGACACCGAGACTTTGTGAAGCAGAAAATTGGATATTGTCTGTTGAATCTTTGGCGTCCCGCCTTGCTGGCCAGCAAACCCCCACACGTGTAGCTCCATCAATCCCCCGGATACCTCCGGACTCACTAAATCCCGAACTGGTTCACTCTTGCACCCGGTGAACGGCGCGCCCCGGGTCCACGGGTGAATGGTCTTCTATGGCCTGATCAGCGAGCTGAATTTGCACCCGTCCTCGCGAGGATGGTCATGATTGTTTCGTCAAGTTCCGTGGAACACGCGCCTTGACTGAGAGTCCAGGAATGCCCATATATCGATCGTTGGAACTGCAAGTCCTTCTCGCCTTGGTCGGACTGTGAGCTCCTGGAAACTGCAGCAGTACTCCCTGTTGACACCAACCGCACCGGAGTGCAGCACTCGTGAAGGCCTTCGGTTGCCGCATACTCGAAGGCGGCTGGCAACACGTCCTCCTGCAACTGAAAAGGCATCTGCCAACCTCCCTCTGGGTGTCTGACCTGCGTTCCTTCGCCAAGTATCTGCCACTTTTCTACGGGACGAGGGTTCTCACACCTTGGCAGGGCGCCACCGAACCCCTCCATGAGCTCAAGACTGGCCCTGCCGCTGCTGACGGCGTACGGACTCACGCGGCATGTATCGCGGTACTTTGCTGGGTTGCGGGAAACCCGTTGTTCCGCTTGGAGAGAGCTGAGACATCTCAGGCGTTTTGTTATGCCAGAGGTTTCGAAGGCACCGCTGGTGAAAAAGGACCGGTTGTTTTCTTCGTCTGACTCGCTGGGGGCAGATCTCGTGATACAGCGGCTCAGGGGGCTAGACGAATCTCCGACGGAATAAGAATGGCAGGGGGCGAGACTTGCTTTGTCGATTTCGGTGGGCGGCGTCCCAGGAGCGCGCTCCGGTGCTTCACAAAAAGGCTCCTTTTCACTAGGGCTTACGAAAGAGAAGTTGTGGCGGGACGGACGGGACCCTTTTGGACGGGTTACACATAGAGGCTCGCTTCCATGAGGTCGTGCAGGCGGTTGGCCTGGTTGATTGCCTGTCTCTCTCTCTACTAAGGTGGAACCCCCTGTACGCGGGACCCTACCAGCTCTTGTCACATTGTTGTTGCACCCCTTACCGAAGATGCTGTTCTCGCTTCGTTCGAAGGATGAGTCTCTCCGCATATTGTGGAGCCGTGCCCATGTTTCCTGATTCTGGAAAGCCGAAGAATCCTGTGGTGGAGAAACTGCGGAGCCAGGCACGAGGGGAGGCTTGTTAGGTACTCCTTGGAAAACCATGGTAGACCGCTTCGAAGACTCGGCGGTCTGCACCGGCCAAGGGGAACCCCCTGTGCAGAAAGATACATACGGGATCTCCAAATACTCTTCTTTCGTTTTGGGATCGATCCTTCTATAACGTCGCTGCACGTCGAGGGGCAAAACAACAGGTGTCGAGGAACAGGCTACACGAATAAAGACAGGTTCGACAGCAGAGTGTTGAGTAAGCCGAACAGGCGCAGCCGGTCTCAACTGTTGAGACGGACTGCGGTTCGTTGCCTCCGTGAAACCCTCCAGATCAGGCGGGGTGAAAGTCTCATGACGTGCATGATTGTCTCTAGAGCACACCACATTCCGAGAGTCTCCCCTACGGGATGGAGAGATGTCAGATTGCGCCTTCTGACAGGGTGAGCTCTGCTTGAGTGCCTTCGAGTATCTAGCGGAGAGTGCCGGCAGTTGTCCACATTCGAATACAGCACCGCGCGGATCCTGCGAGCTGCCCGTGCAAGTGCTGCCTCGTTGTCGGAAGGCAGACGCGCCAGGAAGTTGGCAGGCCTGATGAACATCAGTGACTAGCAGGCAAGAGCCCACATTCTCGTCCGACTGCTTGGGAGCCCCCCGGATGCAGTTTCTGGTCTGGCCCCCCATCGAATGACCGCCTGGGGTGCCCGCCCACACTGCAGCCATACGTGGCGAAGTAGTGGGGTGGGCTGTTTGCCTCCCGTAGCAGTCGGGAAACCAAGGATAACCAGGAACCACTGTTTCAGCGTTGGCAGATTGCGGCTGGCCACAATAATCAAACGGCAGAACGCGATTCGTTCCTGGCCCTTCACCGCCTTGGTGAGACTGAGGCAAGTAGGGGCACACAGCCGTCATCTCCCAGGCTTCTGGCCTCATCGCATTTCTGTACGGTTTTACAGGAAGGCCTGAGTGTGATCTTCCAAGGCAGCCCGCGTAGAATCACAGTCCGCGAGGGGAAACACGAAACGTGCGAGGATTCCGGCAGAACAGCGAACACGCGCGTTTGATTCCAACAGAAGGGGGAAAACACAACACACAGCCACCGAGCGACAGAAGTCGTTCTCGACAGAGCAGACGTTCGAAAGGCGGGGTCGTACCTGCATTCACGAGCATGCTCGGCAGGACTCCATTCAGCTTGCTGTGGACTCAGCGACCTAAGAATGGGAGCGCTTCATGCGCCGTCGACGGCGCCTTGTGAGTCAAGCTACAGCATCAGCAACTGTAATCTGACAGTCACCGCCGCTCGTGTCCGTATTACTCTTCACCGGCGGAGTCACTCGATTCAGGTTAACTCCTTGGAGGGCTAAGACTTTGTGTAGCCGGCGCTTTTCAGGCTACTCGGTCGCAACAGTTGTCCAGATTGACATACGTGGGTAAGACAGAGGAAAGCACACTGCCGTAGAACGAGCTGAAAATTCTTCTGAGCGGTACACGTCTTAGCTGGGTCACCGCCCGAGGGCGTAAACTAAAACCTTTTGTCTTTTTGCCTACGTCTCCTGAAGGTACCTGTCGTGCAACAGGGGGGGTGAAGTTACAGAGTTTGACACTGGGCCCTGCGCTGCCTCAGCTGGCGTGGTATGTCAGATGCAATTACTGGAGAGAAGTTACCGAAGAAGCTAGATTCACGGCAACGAATGTCCCCTGCGCCGGCCGGGGCGACTGATAGCATTCTCCGGGGGCTGCTGTAGTGTCCTCCCCGGGAGCAGCCATGACTGTCGAAGAAGCGACCCTGGCTTCGGCGGGAAGCCTTGCTGTGTGCACGGTTGTACCTGCTAGGGGTTTTTGGTTCTCTTTTAAGCTTCTCGATCTTCGTCCCTAGCATCCGAGTTCAATTTGCTTTTCGTCCACACGCTAGGCGCATTGAGACCGAGGCGCCAGTGGCCCGTCGTGCTCTTGGCACTGACGGGAAGCTTCGTGATTGCAGATCGTTCATGCCGCCGACTTTTTCGCAGTATTTATTGGCTTTCTCTGGATTGAAGTGTTACTCTTACCTGCGCCTCGAGGCCTCTCTCTTCTGATACGCAGTTCCTTCCATCTGTACCGCTTCGCACAGGCACACCTTTCTTTTCGGGTATTGCAGACCATTTTGCTTGTGTGCTGATGCGCTCTGCGACTTGCCGGTCACGTTAAACAAAATCTGTTAGTAACTCGCCGATCGTAGCAGCGATCTTTTCAGCCCATCTACCTGGCGACATTCGCTACCTTACCGCGATTTTTCAGCTTGCCGGCGGGTAGGGTGTTGGAGTGCCGGCCGTTGGCGAATGGCTTGCAGCCTGTTTGTTTTTTGTTGTTTGCTGGGTGCGCTTGTCGGAAGGCAACGATTTGAACAGGCTGAGGGCTTTAAGCGTAATTGGAGCGCGGCTAATCTTCCTCGATTCTTATGTCCCAACTTACTGTTTGTTCCACCGTGGTTCCTCTACAAAGAAATTCTCGTCTGCTCGGGTCGGTAATAAACCGCGAGGTAAGAACGACGCTAAAGGATTCATAGTCATCGCCGATCTTTGAGCGGTTCGTGATCGTCCGATGTCGCTCTGCTTTTGCGGCACCGAAGAACACGAGTTTTCGCAGTAGGACAGTGTCTGAGGTCGCTTTGGCAGCGTAGGGAAAAAGGAGACAGATCCTCCATGCTGCCTGCTTGGTAAGGTCTTCGTAGTCACGTCTCGCTTTTGCACCTTCGCAGGCGGTGCACTGGCGGAAGCTGGCTGCCGAGTTATTTTTTTCCGTTTTCTACCCGAGCTAGTCCAAGTTCCACCTGTTCTTTTGCCGCGAGAGGCTGCCGTCCACCGTGTGTTTGAGGAGGTGTTCAGACAGGCGTGGAAGGTTCTGCACGAGAGGAAAACAAGTTTTCAGCTGCATCAGCGACACGTGCTCCACCCTTGGTTTTTTATCAGCCTCTTTCTATGCACAGCGTGACGGAGTTCTCGTCTGGCTACACAGCCACGAGCAAGAATATGTACTGACTGTGTGAGTGCGCGGTTTCTTTTTCTAGTGAATGCAAGTTTGGGTTGCCAGGCGTAGATCACAGTGTACTTTGTTCTCTCAGCGGCCCCATTTCTCGCTTCATTCCCGTTTGCCGTGTTGGGGCTATCGGGAAATTGATCTGTCGCCATAGAGTTGGCAGAGAAGCGTATTTTCTGGGTGACGCGCAATTACTCGCTTTTCCTCCTGTCCAACTTCATTCTGGAATGACCAGAAAACTAGAAACTTTTTTTTTTCCGCGAGGTGCCAGGGTTTTGTGTTCTCTGGAGGACTGCCAGTTTTCAGCGCGGTGGCACTCGCTTTGGTCACTTAGAGACATTTGGGAGCTTCTGAAACGCGGGTCGATACTGTCGACTTCCTGGGAGCCTGCGTTGGTTCGTGTGATGTGCATCGGGCCTGCAGCTTTCTGACGAACTGGTTCCTCGGATATCGTGGAACCTTTTGGAGCGCGGAAGATTGTTCTGTTCTTTCGGCACAAGACGCCAGTGCAATCCAGCCCCGGCTGCTTTCTCCCGCGTATTTCTGCTTTCTGTCCTTGTCGGCATCTCTGCCAAGGAGGTGTCCAGCTGTGCCCTTGTTTCTCGCACCAGGACTTCTGTTTTTTGTTTGGGTGCTTGCCAGTCAGGTCAATCTGCTGTCTGACCGGTTTCCTTCCG
Organism: Cystoisospora suis; assembly: GCF_002600585.1. Taxonomy (NCBI): domain Eukaryota; phylum Apicomplexa; class Conoidasida; order Eucoccidiorida; family Sarcocystidae; genus Cystoisospora; species Cystoisospora suis. Next base: position 41,135 of record NW_027153502.1, read on the forward strand.
ATGTTGTGAGACTTTTTTCTCCCCCTGTGTACTGTACTGACGTTGTGGCGGAGCGGACTCGGGGCGAGTTCTGAAGTTCTTGAAGATGGAGCTTGCCAAAGAGGCCATGGTGCGCAGTCCGGAGGCGGCATGCACACAGCGCGTTGGCGGTTCTTGTTCCGTCCCCTCTACACCAACCGGTGACAGGCCTAGTCCGTCATCCGAGCATGGAGCTATAGACCCTGACCCGCATGACGAAGACCAAGTGCTCAATAACCCTAGTGGGCCTTGTTACCAGGACGAAGTGGCGTCGTCTGACACGAATAAACTTAAGACGATATCTCAGCAGGGAGTCTTTGACAGAGTTATGCCGTGTGGGAAAGAGGACTCGCAGTCAAAGCAGACTGCGGCGACAGAAGAGTATATATCATCGGTGGACTCCGGCGGCGAGTCAGAACCTCAAGGGAAAGAAGTAGATAACAACGAAACGGCAGCGGAAGTTGGGGGTGAGGGTGAGAGACGCGAACGAGGCATTGCAGGGCAAGAAGGTGGGAACGAGGCTGAGAACCATGCTTGGGACGAGGCCGATTCGGAAGCAGAAGAAGACGACCGTGTTTTTGTTCTAAAGCTGTCTCCCTCTCCTTCTCCTCGGAGTCCGGACCTGTCGGCTCTCTCTCCCACAGCGACACAAACACACCTTGTGACACCCGTAGGAGAGAGAGAAAGAGTTGAGGTGTTGTCTCCATTGTCTTCTTCCCATACTTCGTCTCTGGCTGTTCCCTCCTTCTCTCTCGTGCTCAGGGGAAACACATCTCAAGAAGGAACCAGCAGCCGGCAGGTTTCAACAAATTCAGCCAGATCGGAAGAGTGTCAGGCACAGCTCTCTCTCTCAGGAGAGGACTGCCGAGTACCCTCAGGAGCGATTTCTGCAGAGACCAAGTACGCATGTGATACTGAGCAACAGTTCTTCGGCGCTCCTCCCGGTGAGACTGCCGCCGTCCCCGAGCCCGTGTCTACAATCAGTAGAAAGGAGCATTCGGCGTCCCCCAGTCCAGTGGAAACGTTGATATCTCATGACCGGCTCCCTAATCTCGTCGAAACGGGTCGTTTTCGCTCCAGAGCAGTGATTGAAGAGACGCACCAGTCTAAGGAACTGGGTGCCGTCGACGAGCCATCCCCGGAGACGGGCCGAGGACGCAAGAGACATTGCGCATTTCAGCGGGGTGGTAGATCGCACGAGCAGCATGATATCCCTAGTATCTCATTTTCTCAAGCAGGCTTCGAAGGACATAAGGAAAGGGTCTTGACTTCACGGCCTGCAAAGGAGGAACGCACCGAGGTCCACGTCAAGGAAGACCCGCATGTGACTGCGACTCACGAGTACGACAATCGACATCGTGGGGACAGTGGGGGTCAGGCTGAGCAACAGAAACAGAAACTCTCATCAGTTTATCCTGAAAGAAACGACCATACATCTGACGCACATCAGGCCTCACGGGTCGTGTATAGGGGAATGCACAATCCAATGATCGGCCAGAATTGTTTTCAAGTGAAAGATTTGTCTGCTAAAGAGCCCGTTCTCCCGACCTCGTGTCCTTGGTCAAGGGAGGTTGAGGATGAAGGCTTGGACGGTGGAAGAAAGCAACAGCAGCAGCAGGCGCTGACTCGAGGACTGCTCCACGATAATGTGCAGTCGGGACAAGAAGGTCCCATGCCAGAGGGACATTCAGGCGTACCGCAGCAGTCGTCCTTGGAATCGTCCAGCGCGGGGGCTCTTCCAGCGAACCGTAGGGACGACCTTTGTTTCCGAAATTCTCGTCAGGAAGACACTTTGCAGAGGCAGCTGTGGGAGCAGCAGGGCAATTCCCCGCAAGAAACGACAAGGCATAATCAACGACCAGCAGCTATGTTCTTCGGAGATAGCAGGGCGGCTCCTCCCGAGGGACCCATGTTAGTGACGCCGCAGCCCGTTTTCCTGGGGCCTGGTTCTCCATCCGACGCAAGTCGTGTCAACGGAGGTGGAAGGCAGGTTATGCCGTCTCCGATGTTTTCACCGCAGGTCATTCCCCACCCAGCGGTGATGATGTCGGGAAGACGGGGATCTGGCAGCAGCCTTCTCACTGGGAAGCCAGATGAGTTGCTGCCATCCGGAGTTCGCTACGACGCTCACAAGAAGGCTTACAGAGCAATCGTGAGGACGTCCAGCGGCACGATAAAGAATCGGAGTTTTTCCTGCAACAAGTACGGAGCAAATCATGCTCGCTTTCTCGCATTAGAAGCAGTGAGACGGTCAAGCCATGTCACTCCGTCTTTCTCTCCTGGAACATGTCAGGCGGCCTGCACTAATCCGTATGGAAGTTCTGGCTCATCACCTGGCACCAGCGGGGATAGCCAAAGAGATGGAAACCAGTGTAGGCAGGAGGTACTACTGCAGACTGGATTCCCAACAGATGCTTATTATCTGTATGGATCTGGATATAGGCATCCGGGAAGCGAGCTTTCTCACTACTCTTTTGACAATAGCGGAACCGGCTGCTTACAGATCAGGTTTGACAGGGGTGAGTTCCGGATGACTCCTCCTCCTCTTCCTTTACCTCACTCTGGACCCCCAGCTAATCATGCTGGACATAAACACAGTGGACCCTGCATTCCCGCCTGCTACGCGTCTTCTTCCGATGTCCACCGCGTTTGGATAGGAAACCCCTGGCATCAGGCAGAACGGACTCCCCTCCCATGTGACCTCAGTGCGTGCAGGTCTACTGCGATGTCAGCAGAGGGGAGCTCAAAACTGTCACGCGCTTTCCCGAGCGAGCCACACGTTCCGCAGGCCCAATCTGCTGAAGGGGGGGGTAATGCTGGGACTACCGCTGTATGCTGGGCCGGCTGTGCGGAGGCCTTGTGTATGCCTCCATGGCAGTCACATCCAACTGAACCTGCTGCCCCTGGCTCTATATATGCGCCCCAGAATGCGGAAAGAGCGGAACCTGGTCATTCACCGGCACAGTCACATCTGGTCTGGGCTGTCTCTCGGGATAGGTACGAGGGAGAACACAGATCTTCCTTTGCCCGCCCGGGCCATGAAGATGCAGCCGAGCATTCTGAAAGCCCCGCGAAGGCTCAAGATGTAGGGACAGTCGGCGTGGGGGCCCGGGGTTATTCCGGCTTTCAGGGAGAAGCGGAAGAGGCTCGCCGTTCACACGTTCATGACAATCATCCTAATGCAGTCGATCGGAGTACCTCCGTGGCGAAGTCTTCTGGGGATGTGGAGGCGAAGGGACAGGCGTGTACTAGTAGCACCACAGACAGAGGCGACGGAGATCCTGACATCGGCGTCTACGTAGGAGCAGGAGCGGAAACCAAAGAAGGCAGTGAGTCTGAAGGTACAGAGAACCCCGTGGGTGTTGGGGATAGCGCGTCCGCAGTTCACGGAAGTCGCCTGGTTGACCGAGGAGACTTTCTCGAGAACAACCTCACAGTCGAGTCCGGTGCTCCAGCGGATGGCTTCTCCGGCTCGCGCCCAGAAGGAGAGTCATGTGTCTCTGTTGGCCGAGTTAGTAATGTGTCTAGCTTTGACGGCTCTCTGGTGCCGTGGTCATCCCGTGGCTGCACATCACTCCTGCTTAACGAAGATGAAAGCGGCATAGCCCCCGGCAGTTGCCTACAACGTCTTGTTACACTCAGGGGGAAAGTGCATGAGGAGGCAGTAGATAGGACAGCGGTTGTAGAACAGAATATTACTGACAACCACGGCGTACAACAGAACAATAATGCTCTTTCTGTCCGATACGGAATACCTCGGCGTCTTAGCCCATCCCAAGGCAGCGGCTCATGCGGTGCTTGGACTCATGTTGATCGAGGTGTTAATCATCAGCCGACAGTGTCTGTTTCTCACCATGACTTTGCTGTATCTAATATTCGACGTTCTGCCTCTTCTTCTCCGCGTTTCTTGTTTTCCTCTCAGATTCCGTCTTCCACTCAGAACACCCTGTGCTTCCATCTCCCCTTCACCCAGTCGCCTCTATGGCCCAAGCCTTGCTCCCGTCCTTCTCCTGACGCTCGCGGTCAGGTTGTTTGTCCTCCGAATCAGCTTGCTGGGGCAGGGACAGCCTCAGATGCTCGAGAGACAGTAGTAGTTTCGATGTCCGGGGAGTGCTCAAAAACGAACGTCACCAGCTCGGACACAGGGTCTGTTTCTGCCTGCCATCGGAAGATTTATTCGGAGCGACAAGAGAATAACGATGAAGAAGTTCATGGCTTGTCATTGGGGGGCCAGGAAGGAACCAATCTCGATTCGTGTCTTCAGGCTTGCAAGGAATCACAAAATTCGCAAAACCGTTCGCGTCAGATTCATATCCATGAGGCAGTTGCGCTGGGGCAAAGTGAGGGAGCGGACGTCTCCTCTTCCAGACGCAATGACTCTAAGGAGACCTACAAGTTTTCTTCTTGTCGTGGTGATTGTTCGCGCAACTCCGATAGCGCGCAGTGCGATGACGGCGGCTTGTTCCCGCCCTCTGCACGTGGAGGTCCATCTGTAGGGGGGAAGGGAGAAGCCTCTTTCTCCTCGGGAAGTTTGAGCGAAGAAGACGGACAGGTGGGGGCGTCTGGCTGCACCACTGTAGGTACAGCCTGCACTCTCTGCTCTCAAGCGTTTTCATCCTTGTCCTCCAGTGTTAGGGGTACCGGCAGTGAATCAAAAGCAGGTCAATTGTCGGTGGTCCTTACAGCTCCAACAGGCACTGGGGCAATCGCAGGGATTGAAGACGCTGCTGGAGAGGGTCCAGGGTCTCTTATCAAGCGAGGAACTACTACTGGGTGTGTTGACACCCTGGGTACGCTGACTATAGGGGTGCACGATTACCTTCGAAGACAACAGCTACTTGGTGAAACAGACTCGGCGCGCGAAGCATCCTTCCCTGAGACAACACCAACAGGTAAACCTTGGAGCGGCAGCACTCAGGGGCCGTGGACGTACGAAGCTCTTGTAGAAGGAGGAGGAGAAGACGAAAATTGTGTCACGATCGGCAGAGTATGCGGCCGTGTTATGGAAAGCCCACGCAGGGGCTCTGATAATGGAGATACAGTATTAGAATGCCAGATGCAGCATGACGATGACGACGGCTCCGGCGTCGCTGCGAGCTTTACACTGTGTGAGGCAGGCTCAGGACTACTGATGCAAGGACCAGTCGAAGATCAACCCGGAGATTGCTCGGCGCTGAATTTGGAGAGGGTTGAGCGGTCGGAACATCCTTCCGAGGGAGGGGAGGCATCACCTTCGAGTGGGGGCATCTACAGGGAACACACGGGGGTTGTTTCACTCCATTCCAGCTCGAGCGCCTACACAAGAGCATACTCGGTCCGAGCAAGTACGTACGGCGATCTTCAACCGAGCAGTCAACTTTGTGACAGTCCGACAGCCCCCACGGGGGAGCGTGGACTGGGGTCGCCTCTTCTTGAAGATGAAGTTGATGGATTTCTCAGTCAGCTTGCTTGGGGCGTGTCCCTGCTTGGTGCTAAGATGCTGCAGAGGGACGCCCATCACTCGGGTAAGAATAGCTCCCTTAGGGCTGTTCATGAACATTTAGAAGGGAATGTACACAAGGACAAAGGAGTTACGGAAGCACAGATGGGTGGAGTTAGAGGAGCGAAGGCTATGTGGCTTTCGGAGGTTACCGAGCGAGAGAGAGAAGTGAGAGTGGCAGAAGATGAGAGAGGAAACACGCGCGTCTCCATTTTTGGCAGTGACAGGGATAGGAAAGATCGCTCGGCTGTGTCAGAGTCTTTCTTGAGAGGAGAGAACAAAATGGACGATCGAGAGGTCCCAAGAGGAGACGAAGAACAGACTCAAGAAGAGCCTTTAGAAAAGTCATTGCTCTCGAGTTCCATCTCCTTGAATTGTGATGTTTTGCTGAATGAAAGAGGTGCCCACGATGACTGGCCGCTGCAGCGACAGCACTCTTCTCGGAGCTTGATCGCTTCTCAAGCTGGTCATACTGCGTTTTCTTCAGCCTCTCCAAGGGGCAGACGTAAACAGACACAGGACGGTCATGAAGACGCTGACGTCGCCAGTCGTACTTCTTGTCTCTCTCTGCTTTCTGGTTGCTGTTCCTCTGGGGTTGTCGCTGACTCAGCTTCTCAGGTTCGTCCCACCCAGGATAGCTCAGCAGAAGTGTCCGGTAGTCTTTGCTCCGGAGTGCACAATGACTCTCATTCAGGGGGTCCGTCAAAACCACTTAAACTTATAGAACATGGCGATGATGTCTATCAGGGTGAAGGGATAGAAAAAGATTGTTTCCATTTCTCGAGATTACATCGTGGGAGTGTTGGTTCCATTGCGACAATCACAAGTCTGTCAGATCGTTGTGAAGAATTGCTCGAAGGAGTCATTGAGAAGGAAGGGACAAATGAAACTGGTGAGGGCACTTTGCTGAAGAAGAAGTATCCTCAGTGCAGTACGCAGTTACAAGAAGAAGAAGAGGAAACGCCGGAAGACAATGGACCGGGTAGCTCCGTATTGACAGCTGAACAGAACGAACCAAAAGATGAGAGGCAAGAAGAACTGCTACGTAAGAGACAGATGGATCTTCATCAGGAGGGGAGAGTCAAGACAAAGAGGGCAGCGGCGGGACTAGGCGAGGTTAAGCTCGGGGATGTGGGACGGTCGCTGGAAGGAGAGAACAAAGATAAAAGACAACGGGAAGATAAAGGACCTGAACACTCTACATCTGTCGAAGAGGCCATTCCCAAGGCCAACAACCTAAAGCGTGTTTTACGAGTCGCGGAGAGTGAGAATCCATTGTGGCGCTCAGGTGAGAATGCCCGGGGGGAAACAGCACAATAGATACTACGTACTAGCTCATCTTCCTTTCATAGAGTCGCTTTCTGCAAGGAGAGAAAACTCTTACATCTATATACGTGGATGGCTTGGGGTATTAGAGTTCTCCGAATCCCGGCTGGATATTAGCTAGCTCGACTACGTACTTTGTTTGCTTTTTTTAGGGGAGAAGTTAACTCTCTCTTTCTGTTTGTATCGGGATGCCTCAAGAATTCTTGTTTTTTGTCTTCTCAGGAGACAAGGAAGGAATGCGCAGGTGGCAGCAGGCACTCTCTCCTCCTTCTGTCATGGAACCACCGCCTTGTCTTCTTTGCAAGGCTATCCGAGTTGTACTTGACACACTAGGTTGGAAGGCCCCCACAAGGCGCAGCTCATCTTTCTCTATCACAGCACACCGTATTTCTCGAGAACGTCAAGAAGCCTCCTCTCAATCAGAAGGTTGCAGCCGTCCAACAGAACCCAACGTAGGAGCGGCTTCAACGACCCTTACCTTAGACAAGAACACAAGCCGAGAAACTACGGGCCATTATAGCTCTGGTCTATTCACTGAGGATACTCAAGCGCGAGGCACTGGGGCAGAGACAGCAGCGTCTCTTGAAGAAGATCAACGGCATCTTGGCGTAAACAATACATCGTCATCGAGCGAAACTGACGGGATTGCCCCAGCATCTCATCCCTCGTTTTCCGAGCCCAAGAGGAAGTGGAAAGAAGCCATTTCCGCCGCTACAAAGAGTGGACCTGAGGTATTTTCAGTTACACAAGGTCCCAGCGCCCCTCAGTTGAGACCTCCTACATCCCTGGAGAGATCCGGTTCACTCGTGGATGTTTCCAGCAAAGCAGCGTTTCTGTTGCAGGGGTCGGAGATCAGAGGCGCAAGAGTCGGCGCATGCTCTCAGCAGACGGGTACCGCTCTCGTGACGCTTGTTGGCCAACTGATGAACATGCTTGAATCAAGTAAGAAACTAGAGGAGACGAGGGAGAAGTACCTTGTTTGTTTTTGAGTCTGCGTACTGCAGGCGACTGTGTAACTATAGTACCACACGAAATTAACCCTCTCAGGAAGGTTGTATAGCAACTTACATGTATATTTGTGTGCATTGCATGTATGGTGGGTCTGTAGGGATGTATCTATATAGCTATATATCTCTATATAGCTAAACTGACGATGACAAGTCGACTTGCGCTTGCTAAGAAGAAAGAGCCTGAATGAAAAGAAAACGTGATCGGAAGAAGGGGCTCTGTAGTCGTACATCCTCTATACATTTACTTCAAGTTCATAATGGAGAAGTCTATCTCTTAGGAATTGTCCGAGACTTTTCACTTGTCCAAATAGAACCAGTCTCGTTATCATCGATGGATCCGCCGATGTGCCACATGCTTCGTGTAAATGGTCGAACTTGTTATGTACTAGACTCTGAAGCAGTAGCTTCTGAAGTCATAGAACTTCAGGCGGCACGTTTCTTTGTTTGCATCAGGATTGAGATAGCTCGTTTGTCGTAGAAAGTCTCACTCTTTTCATTGCCTATCTGTTTAACACATCCGTTACAGGCTCCTCTCTCTATATTTTTAACTCTGTCTCAGGAGCAATTGACAGGCCATCGCTGCGCAGTGGTACAACTGAAGGTGGATAGACCTTCCCTATGCTCGTTGTGTGTAGAGGACTGGTGTATTCCTTCACCAAGCCAAGTGTTCATCTTGACTCTGATAGACTGCGTTACACGTGTCAGTTTGTTGTAACAGACTCGTCTTTTCCTTGCTGGCGCGACGCAATAATAGTCCTGTTCATTAGGGCCGAATAGACGAGGGGATAGTGATGAACTGGGTGACGCGTACTACGGCTTCGGAGAGTTTCTATCTCTTTTTCTTTCTCAACATAAAATGGTTGGGCTATGTTTTTGCCTTCAGATGGAGGTATACCACCCTGCATTTCCGGCCTGCAGTTCTCCTTGCAGGACTTTGCCTGGTTCACCCGAGGTGGAGAAATCTCATCATGTGACGTTCTAGATCTAGCAGACGTATTAGCACACTGTGGCTTGGGTGAGTTCACTGAGGATGAACAGAAGGAGATGAAGATGACGAAGAAGGAGGTCCGCACGACCCCCGAGGCACAACAAGAGATGGTTGCATGCATCATAGAGGACAAGAGTATGGAGAATGAGGCAAGCAAGAACAAGACAAGAGAGGAGAAGGAAATAGAAGAGAAGGAACGAGGACAATCAACGGAAGTAATACTAGACGGCCAACAGGACAGAAGGTCTCTCCTGGCAGATAGGCCAGTTTGGTGTGAGAGAGAGGAACTATGTCAAGGAAACCCTGGAGATGAAACTGGAAAAAGCACTGCTGCTCAAAAGGAAAATAAATCTTCATCTTTGAAGCTACCAGACACAGTGAACAGTATCGACGAGAAAAATGAAGGAGAGGCACGCCAGCTGGAAAGTACGAGTGACTGCAGGCAGGCGGTATTCCCTGTATCTTCTACTGAGGACTATCTTCATGCATGGTTAAGTGCTGCAGCACATCATGTCTTTCGTCAGATCAAGCGACGTTTAACTGGGAGTGAGATATCTCCTACGTTAGGAGTCTCATCATTACCCCAGCCACGGCACTTTAGACACGTTCCGAGGATTTCTCCTACTGAAGTTTCGACCAAGGTCTGTGTGGGGGAATATCAGGCGGGACAGGCAGACCTGCTGCCAAGGGAGGACAGAAGTCATTGTCTAAGAAAGATCACCCCTTGTTCTTCTTCTTTGTTTCCTAGATACATCACGAAGTACAGAACTTCTGCATTACGAAGCCAGTGGATCGCAAGACTGCACGTCATGCAGGCTCAGTGGAGATGGAAGAGGGGAGTTGCGCGCACTGGAAAAACATTCAAACGGAGCAAGGTGGGAAGGAAGAGAAATGACAGAGGATATTCAAAGGGAGGACGAGAGTTGGCCATCTCCCAAGGTTACCTGGTAACTGGGGAAGAAGGAAGTGATTCTAAGAGTGGAATAACAGATCAGAGCGACGCTGCGAAGGAAGCTGAACTAGCGGTATTGAAAAGCACGGAGAAAAGTAAGAAGCCGCTTAGGAATAGGCTCAAGTTCATATCTACAAGATTTGTGCCTCCATCTCCTCTCTTGTCCTCTTCGTTTCTCAAGCCGCTTTTGCCCCGGCCACCACTTCAGATCGAGTACCGCGCTTTGGCTTTACATGCTTCAGCCATTGCAAGCCGAGGACACCGGGGTGATGAAGATCTGGAGAACACGGGACGGAGAGACCAGCCTGTTGAGACTGGTGGCGAGAGAAGAGATCAGAGTGGACAGAGAAGTCGGAGAGATCAACAGGAACACGGGAGAGAGCAAGGGGAGGAGAAGAACGACCAGAAAAACGAAGGGAAAGACGGGGATGCCAAGGCAGCTGATCGATCAGGGGATCATAGAAGCGACGAGAGGGTAGAGGAACAGAAGGCAGAAAGTCAACAAGCTGTGAGTATGGAAGGACCACCGAGCAGAGGCAGAGCAGAGAGCGGGTTGACTTGCAGCCAAAGCGCTCAAGATCGTGGAGCTCGCTATTTGGCGAGACAGGAACGACAGCGACTACTGGAACGCGATCGAGAAGCAAAACAAAACCGCCTTGCGAATCAAGGAGACGGACAAGGAGTGGAAAAGAAAAAGAGCGCAGTACCACGTCCTCGTGAGAGAAAACGCGATCGGAGGCGAGACACGAAGAACCGCTCTCGTCCACAGGAGGTCTTGCCGCAGTATGGCGAGAAAACTGCCCCAGAGGAGACGAACGAGGGGGAAACGGCGAGAGGCGGGCGCATGGAGGAGGCTCAGAAAGGAGAGAATGAAGAGACTGTTAAGAAGAACAAGCCTCAGATAAAGATTGAGGAAGAAGAGCAGGAGACGAAAGAAGGGGTGAGCGGACAGAAGGTAGCAGATGCTGAGACGTGCGGACGTTCGAAAACTAAGGCCAGACGGGGTGGCATCAAACCAGGAAAGAAGGCGGAAACGGGTGGTGAGGAGGTCAAGGGTGAAAATCGAGTGAAGGGGCAGGTCTCTCAAGATAGAGACTCTATCACGGACTGTGGAACGGCTGGATATCAGGGCGCAGACAAGACGTCTGGATCGCCATGTGAAAATGGTGGCGTAGAGATCAAAGTCGCTCAAGAGCCTCACTCTCAGAAGGTCGCTTCGTCGGAAACAAGCAAGAGAAGACAGCCTCACAGGCAAGCCAAGAAACAGAGCGCAGTCGGACAGGAGGGAGCACAGAATATTTTGGAGAGAACAAAAAAAGAGGGGTTAACAAGGATGAATGAGACAGAGAAGATCAGCGCAGTGCCCCGACCTGGTGAAGGGGATGCAACCGAGGGAAAAGTGAAGCCGAGCGTAGATGAAAATGAGAAAGTTGCAAAGTTGGAGGAGAGTGGTATGGTCGAAGGACGCATGATAGAACAAGCAGGAGTAAGACACACAAGCGATCAAAATAGAGAGTTGAAAGACAACGAAACAAAACAGCAAGGAGACGGAGACAGTGAGGGAGGAAAGCGGGAGAGAAACGGGGAGATAGAAGGAGGACTGGGGGGGAAGAGTGGATCAAAGAAGAAGAGAGAAGAAGGCGTTCATCAACATTCTTCGCCTGCCCGGGTCCCGAGGTGTGCAAGTGTCAGAAGACGCGATGTTTCCAGCGCGCACACCGGTGGCAAGTCTCGACGACGGTGTACCTCGCAGCGCTCTGCTTACCCCTCCTCTGATAGTTCTACACTCGAACAAGTAGGAGGGATAATGGAGTCTAGAAAGAGAGAATCAGACATTCTCGGTGAAGCAAAGACAGACGACCGATTGAAAAGAAGGCCCGAGCAGCCACAGCAGGAAAGAGGTATGAAAGAGCAACAGGGGGCGTCTGTCAGCGTTGAAGGAGAGAAAGGGGAGAAGGCAGCATCCGAAGAGGCGGGAGCTTTGCACGACAAGAAAGAAGTGGCTGAAGGAGCACAAGGACTTCCCACCTCACCAGCTAATCTCCCGGGAACCAGAAGAGCCGAGGCTACGTCTGATGAAAGTTCTCATATGGACCGAGACACCAATAGCGAACAAGATAAGGCTGTCCCAGCTGATCAGGCTGGAGAGAAGGCTAGTGATGCTTTGGAGGCGGAAAGAAGAGGACACCCCTGTCAGGAGTCAGAGGGAGACTTCACAAAAGCAGTGTATATTGGTACTCCTCCTTCATCTGTGCCGCCTTGTGACTTGGTCGGTTCTTCGAACTGCACCGCGGGGGAGACTCCCCTGGTTGTTAGTCGTGGTCCTGGTTCCTTTTCTCTTTCCTTAGCGCATACGTTGTCTCCAAATCCGGTCGAAGGCACATCCCAGGACTCTCTGGTCAAAGATAAAGAGCAAGAATGGCAGCGACGCTCAGTCGAGAAAGTTGTTCCGGCGTGCGCTGAGGGGACGGTCAGTCACACGTCGTTACTCCAGGGTGTATATACCGTTCCTCAGGTCCGAGCAGAATGGAGAAGCAAGGCGTTATCAGGTCCCTCAGACAGCGCGGCTTCAGGGAACCGATGTTACGTCTCGAGTGCTCATCTGTGTGAGACTGTTACTAATGCAGTTGAACGTGCAAACGGTATTCAATCCCAGGAGACATTAGGAAGGCAGGCATCAGACCGTTCTGCATCTCCCTCAGTTGGTTTTCCTTCATCATCAAGCTCTATGGAAGTCCCGCCCTCCTCGTCTGGTTGTGAGTGGGTCTTTCCTCCTCCAGTCAATCTCCTTTCTCCTGCTCCACGATCGACCTCCCCGTCTCTTTCTCCGGGGTCTTTCCTTCTTGCCTCGTCGATACGTTCGCCTTGTCCATCCGCTCCCTCAGGGGCTGACAAGGCTGCGAGCGCTTCTTCATGTGTGTCTACTCCGGGATTCATTAGAGGCAACAGATACACATTATCCCGTACACCTCTCTCGTCTACGTACTTCTCCTCATCGGTGTCGTTCGCATCCCTCGCCACCATGCCGTCTCTCCCGACTTCATCTCAAGTGCAGGACCCCGGCGTTACAGATCGCTCAGTTGTCTCATGGTCCACTGGCGTTGTCGCAGATCGCAGATTGGCGTTCCCCCCGACTCCCGAGGAGGGGAGTTTGCCTCCCCCTGTTTCCTCAGACACCTGTCTGTCGACACGTCAGTTTCATGAGCCAGCAGCGCAGTGCAGCCGGGCTGTAAGAAGTGCTGAGAGACAAAAGGAAAGCAGTCTCTGTCAAGCAGAAAGTCAGGCACAAGCTAGAGAACTGTTTACGTCAGGTGTGAATGTGCGGGATGCTAACTGTGGCGAGCAAGCAAGTGACAGCGGAGCTCTCCCTGCCGGCACGACAGATCAAAGAAGGTCGTTAGAAACTAAAAGCATTGGAGATGGCTCTACATCGGCAGAGAGGAGTGGAAGACAAAAAGAAAATGATTCTGTTAGTTCTTTTTCCTCGTCATCATCTCTCGAAACCCGCGCACCTTTCGACTCTCCTGGTACGTTTTCCTCATGCCTTTCCTCCTCTTCAGTAGACTCTTTCCGGCCAGTACGCCTGTTGAGCGGAAACCCTGCCGTGTCGAAAGTCACTAGTTGCTACCCGTCCGTGGATCTACCGTTTCTAGTGGAGCGGCGAGGTATCCTTTCGGAACCGGATCGTGTGTCCCCTCCTCCTCAAGACGTCCGTTCTGCAAGGGCTTTAGAGGTCGAAGCGCAAACGCTGATAGAAACTTCTGCCAGTACCCCGGAAGGGAGTACGGAGGGCCGCAGCACAGCGCTTCAGCGCAGGTATGTGACACGCAGGGCATTTCTCTCTCTGGGGGAACACGTGTCTAGCTCGAATCCAATGTCTTTCATTCCTTTGTCTCCTCCGCCAGGGACGTCCTTTTCTCTGGAGCCAGAGGTCGATAGTGAAAAGAACGAGGACCCGCAGCCTCACGAAGAGAGAGCTAAGAGGTTGAAAAGGGGGGAGTTTGGAGCTTTCTGGAGAAAAGACACCTTCATGGATGTTTAGTGAAGAGGCCAGGTTCAGTCGCCTGCGATATCTATTCGTGAGCCTTATGGATTTAAACGACTAGGGGTGGGTCCATTTTTTTCTTGCCTGTCCTACTGTGGCCCTCATTTTTTGCGCACCAGTAACTGTCCGGCAGACTGTAGCGCTTGGGACATGGACTTCGCTGTGGCTTTGTCGTACGTTCGTGATCATCTCCGACGTCCGCATCCAGGTTTGATTGCGTTTTAAGGCCCTGGACTGAGACAGGTCTTTCTTTCCTTGTCATCTCGGACGGCAGGATGTAGTTTGTGGACTTCGGGAGGTGAACCAGCCATGCCTTTCTCTTTTTGAATGAATTTCGGCTCAGCGGGTCATTACAGTAGCTGGTTCCGTCTTAGCTTTCCGCACAAGCTCTGCATCGAGGCAAGGCAGTGACTCTGCACGAGAGTTGACGCAGTCCTTTTGCTGTCTTTGTAGCCGCTGCCAGGGTTCCTGGATCAGTTATGCACTGAGTTCCCTGCTTTTTGTTTTTCCGCACACCTCAAGTTACGGTTCACTGCCGCACTGTCCAGAGAGCTAACTCGGCCGAGGCACTAGCGACCGATCTGATACGCGCAAACAGCCGTAGCTTAGCATGAGTGACTATGACACCGCCCCATGCCGGTCATTGGAGTGAAGCACCGCGAGTATGTCAAAACAAGTACACGTGCACAGGCTTGGGATGCAGCCTCGTTGTTAGAAACAAAGCTTTCTTAGAAAAGCAGAGAAACAAAGTGGCTTTGTCCGGGCGAAGTAGGCGCACCACTACGGAGGGCTTGGCCCCTAACCGATAGTAGACGGCCTGTCGCGCGCTGGTACGCTCTGAGGGTCGGAGCCGTTCCTGCAGTTGTTGGCATAACTGGTACCACTCCAGACAGCGTACCTCTCGGCCGATTCCTTACACGCGGCTGGCAAATTTTTCTCTTCTCTTGGGAAAGCTTCCACATCGGTTGTCACACACCAATCGTTACCACATGGCTGTCCGCGTCACGGTCCCGGGACCCACGACGATCATTCTCTGCCCATCTGCGCCACGGTCACGGACGCGGTGTTCCGTTGTGGGGGTGACGTTTCTAGGGCTCTATGATGTTGGTGAAGCTTCTTCAGAGGGGAGTGTGCAGCCACACCAAGCGTTTCAACTACCAGAAAAGCTGACAGGGAACCATCATGTCGGCGCTCTTGGGAATCCTACACTCTGCCGTGTCGTTTGTAGCTTGGATGTGGCAAGGGAGGGGAGAAATCAATCCTGCTCCTCACAGGTTCTCCACTCTGCAGAACGGAATGACTCTGTCCCGGCGATACGCTCCTTTCTTGGGGTGCTAGAACTGAAAGAAGCGACTCTTGACAGGGCTGCTGTCGACCCTCGGTTTCTGTCCAACACACATATCGATGGTTGCGGGTCTGCCGGCGGCGCGCCTCTGTTTGCGTCAGCGGTATTCCAGCCACTCGAAAAGCGTGTTCGGCACCCTGCTGCCCCACGTGTGATGCCCCGCGTTCCTGAAGGGCCTCAGACCGGCCCGCAACTCGAGATGTCCTGGTGGCCAGAGTCCGCCGGCGGATTTCCTTTTTGGGCGGGCTACATTCGAGAGCCGATTTCCAGAATAGACTCGTCTCTCTTAGGCTAACCGTTTTCCGCCGCCTTCGCGAGCAGGGGCAGTTGCGGACAGAGACAACGCGAAGATGGCACTACAGCGGGAGCAGCTCGCGTGTTTGCTTGGAACACTGCTGCTAGTGCAGAACGCCTCGTGCAGTGAATCATCTCAGGCGGTGTGCGAATCCGGGATGCACTCCGCCTCAGTTTCGCTTCTTGTGCCGTCGGTGCCACTCAAGTGCTCTCAGGATGGGCCGGTGAAGGCCGCGGGAGCGAAGTTTTGCGGGTACCACGGGGGAGCGTGTGATGAAGCCTGCAACCCTGACCCTGCCAGCATCCTTAAAAGTATGAAGGCGAATGGCACCTGGTCTAAGGACGTGCTGACTATCGACTCGTTCCCGCCCCAGAAGGAGAAGATCTGCTTTGTCTGCAGTGATAGCCGAGCCGTGGCGTGCACGGTAGTTGTGGACATTGCCAAGGCAGCCCAGAGTTGCACCAATGGGAAAGCCAAGGAAGACGTACAAGCAAGGAATCTGGATCTGACTCTAGCGGAGACACAAACTGTTTACTTCAGCTGCCCAGATACTGACCAGCTGAGCCCCGAAAAAGCATCGAGCGCCTACGACGCAGATTGCGGGGCACGCGCTGACCCGCTACCGGATGGACTTGTGGGAGAGGGCAATAGTACAAGTAAGGCCTACTCTCTTACACTACAAAAAGCTCCGAAGATAGCAGTGACGGTCTGCTATAAGTGCGGAACTAAAAGCGTCGTGCAAACTGGTGCCCCCGAGAACTGCCATATCAAAGTCACGACCCAAACAACAGCCCAACCATCGCCCCCCTCCGACGGCGACTCGCCGCCGCCATCTGGCGCAGTGATTTCAGAAATGTCAATACTGTTGGGATGCGTCATTGCCGTCGCAACCTCGAGTTACCACGTGTGGTAATCAGATCTTTTCTTACGCAACAGTGCAGCTGGCATCACTCCGCACATTCTCTTTCCCGCTACGGATGTAGTTACTTTCCTTGCATGATATGATGGTCCAATTGGTTTTCCACGTTTCGAGTTTCCTGTATGGCAGAACGCCAGTGCGTGAGTCACAGGTGGCGCGGCGAGACCGCCGCTGAGTGCAGTAGGCGTCGACCTCTTCCGGGTGACGACTGAGGACTCTAGCCCGTCTGGGGGAAGTACCATGTTGACGCGTCAGCGGTCGGCCTGCCTTGGCTGAGATCATAAGCTTGCCTCCACGAAGCAAAATGGCGGTTGTGAGTCCCGACTCGAACAGGCCAGGCCTGTTGCTCTGCGGACTCTTTGCATCTCAACCCTGACAGCAAAGGAGCTGAGTGGTCAGCCCGCCCGCTGCATTGAGGCCGACCAGTCACGGGGAACAGAACCACTAATAGAACAGCTGCAGTCACTCTACAGCAGAAGGGCCGGTTCTAGCTCTCAGGCATGATTTATAACGACTTTCTCTTGCCAGGACGCTGTCAGTCTGCCAGCTCTCTACGGGAGCGGAGGAGACTTCCCTCCTCCAAGGAGGGCGAGTGTTAGTGGCGTCACTGCACTACCGGAGCCTCCTTTTTTATTCCCGCGTGCGGTGTGTAGCAGTCTACTGAGCGGAGTAGAGTGGGTGAAGGTCCGCCCTGTGACTGCCGGCTACGAGAAGGCATATCCTCGCATTTTACACGTCACTGGCCGGGCCGTCACCCTCCCAACAGGATTCACCACTGTGGAGCAAGCTCCCATGTTGTTTCGTGGTAGTTTGTCCCTGCTCGTGACGCATTGTAGCCTGATGATCCCCGAGTTGCCTCAGTCTGGCTTACTTAAGCTGTTTGTCCGAGGCCCGAAGAAGTAGCGTAGTGGGGACGGGCGCCTTCGCTCAGGACGCAAACGAGACCTTGAAGGATCACCACTGATAAACATCGTGAAGACAGACCGGGCAACACGAGAAGCCGCTAAGCACGTGTGGATCTGCAGAGAAAGTAGGACCGCCAGCGCGAAGTTGCGCGCAATGAGCCAAACGAAGTCCTACCGGGTGACCAGCTGTACCCTTCACTGTACAGAGTTAGCACTGTTACGCCCAGGCAAAGAAGGACCGGACCGGGTGTGGAGGGGCTCGTGCCCTGGCGGTGTGTGGAAGTGGATCACGGACGCGCACAGGCACGTTATATTCCTGGCTGGACAAACAGGGCGAAACACTGACCGCGGCAACTTCACCCGACGCCGCTGACCACGGGTATTCATGGGACAAAGATTGCACACACACTTCTTCGCTAATAACACGCAAAGCGAATCTCTGTAACGTCCCCAAGCATACAGGAATCCCGTCTGCGGAAGTAAGCGCCAAGAGGCCACCCTGACGTAGTGACGGTTTGTTTGCTATCGCTTCTTCGGTCGATATCGATGACAGTGGAGGCAGTGCAGCACTGACCGAATAAGTTGCTTGGTCCCCGGTTTGCTCGCGAGTCGGCTTCGGGTGTTCCACCCGACCCCTCTGGCTGGATTCGTCACTCGGCTGAAGGGCTGAAGATAACGAACCAGAATGGGCACCCGCTCCGTCCGGCAGGTCAGCTACGTCATAGTCTGAAAGTGACTCAGGCGGAAAGATGTCGCTACTCCGGTGTGGTGTCCCCAAAGCAGACCCACCTGGGCGCACGGCCCCGCAGGCAAAACAAACAAAGCAATCGTACCACTCGTCGTCGGCTACTCTTCCTCTCTGGCTTGATGCCAAGTTCTTTGTCGGAGTCACCTTAGCGAGGAAACAACAAAGAGCACCAGACAGAAAGGAGACTGCGGCCTTGGTGTACCGCGTCCAGGCACCTAGACGCGCTCACTGTTCGAGTTCGCCCGGGTTGTGCTATCGATGTTCACTCGGTCTCGGGTGCTGAACGGGGACCGACCGCCCCAGCGGTCACCGCTGAGACACAATGAGTGCAGGCGCTCCTTGCCATTAGTCGTGACAGGTGATCAGCATGTTACAGCTGGGAGCACCAGCCTCCAGATACCATGACGACCACGTGCGAGGACCTGAAGGCACACCTGAGTGATGGCTCACCGGGGGTTTTCCCCCGCTACGACAGGCAAGAGACTCAGCCGGCAAACGCTTCGGTGGCGAGCAGGAGAGGAAAAAAAACGCCGGACTGACTCACGCTTTCTGTATTTCGCGCGAACGGCGTCTCACCCGGTGGGTGATTCTCAAATGCTTCTCCTTCCTGTGTCGAGAACCCCGTACTCCCCCTCTTTTTTATTATCGTGGCACACAACGTGTATCAAAGAGAATTCAGGACCCGTGCTGGTTATGGCGGTGGCGGCCCCCGACGGCCCCTCTTTCCCTGGCTCTGCCGCACGCGCATCGTGTGTAGGGGGGCGTAGACATCGGGGCCTCGAACTGCCCCCAGGAGACCTCCGAGCCCTCTGTTGCTGGAAGGCTGGTGAGTCCCTCCTCCGCTTGGGCGAACAATGTTTTAGCTCAACGTTGGGGTCCAGCCTGCGTGCTGGACACGCGGCCTTACTCATGAGGCACCCCGTTCCCTGTTGATGTCAGGGTACTGCTGTACTGAGTTAGGGGGACTGGTGGCTATGCTGAAGCAGCTACCGAGACACGTGTGGTAACAAAAGACGAAGGATCGACGAAGTGCACCGGACAACATTCAGGAACGTATATCGCATTAAGCAGACCCAGATGCATAAAAGTTCGCGACGTGAAGGGGCCGGCGGTTCGGCACACTTACCCTGCAACTCCAACGTTGGACGGACACGTATCGTAGGCTCAACGCCAAGTTCTGCTTCTTTCGTTGTAGGATGGAATCCTCCCCACTGAGACTGAGTGTATCAGATGCTCGGTAACAGCCGTCAGCAGGCTTCCTGGTAAGGCTACTTGCTTGGTGTGGCCGGGATGGCCTCGGCGTGCGCTTCGACGGGGTTTGCAAGAAAAGGAGACTGGATGGGCTATCGGCCGGTGATACAACTAACCGTTCTTCTCCGTCTCGACGATTTTGTTCATAGCTGAGATGTATTTTAGATCTGGCATACTTACTGTGGGGTCTCTCTACCGGGGGGCCGTAGGGAGAGGTTCGCCGGTTCGCCTTGGGGAGAAAAAGACAACGAGCCGTTCCCAGCACACTCTGTGGCATAGAGAGTTTTCCGCAGAGTTGCAGGTAGACGCTTACGCGCAGCCGGACCGATGAAAGCTTTGGTTACTAGCAATCTATCCCAGAATCGCCCTTTTTTGCCGCCTTAAATGGTTTTCTGTAGTAGTTGTATTGTTATCACGGGTGTGTCTCGAGGTCTTGCATGCTGCTCCACTTGGAGACAGCGGTGTGTGCCAGCCACCGAGCCGCACCTGTTTAACAATGGTCTTCGTTCCATTTTTCAGTGTCCGCGGAAAATGCTTGTGGCACTCCTTGCGGAAGAAGACTGGTACTTGCCGTGTTTTGTGGCCTACTCGGAACCACTTACCATTTCATAAAAAGAGGAAACGACAGGCCCTCAGCTGTCTCGTCCACCAGACAGGAAACAGAAACTTCTGCCTTGGCCGTTTTTCGACTAATCGACCTCTGTCTGTTGTAATTTCCGATTTTCCTCGAAGGCAGCTTGGGCGCTCACGGTGTATCTCGAGCCTGCGCTCTCTTAGAGAGAGAGACTGTTGATGCACACACCCGTGAATGCCGCGGAGATAGGGTGCGTGTGTTACTGGCCTCAGTTTCCGCGTGCAATACGCCCACCGGAACTCCTGCAGTCCAGACAAAGCAGGACCAACTCAGCCGCTCTCAACTTGGGGCTCCCGCAGCCGTACGAAACTCAAGCAAAGCAACGTCAGTGGGTGCCGATATCTAGACGATTGCAAGACACAGACACGACCGAATGTGAAGGCGAGGTGCCCCGTTCTGTAGGCAGAGAAACTTCTACTGTCACACCAGGAACATTCTCGTGTCAAATGCGGTTTGGGGCGACCAAGATGTCGCGTGAACCGGCCTCCTTCACCAGCGGGGTAAGCGCGGCAGCTGTTGAAACTTCCTCGTCGTGGACACCGGCGATGGCTGGGAGAAAATATCGAGCGCCCTTTCTCTTCTCCTTTTTTGTTTCTGTAGTGAGTCTGCTCCTTTGTTCTTTTGCTGATGGAGTTTCGACTCATCGTTCTACGGCGTCTGACTGCGTCTCTCACTTGCATCAAAGTGGGCAGCTCCCCTCCCAGACATTATCGTTCTCCTCTGTTCATTCTCCGGCGTTCGTTGCCTCTACCGTTCCCCGTCATGCTGCATCCTCTTCATCTTTTCGGGCAGTAAGCACACTCATGCCAAGTGCACAAGCACCATGGACAGAGTCCACACAGAGTGCGACCGCGGATGCCGTGATCGGCAGCCGTAGAAATGGGCCATCTCCGAGTGTTTCCCCTCTTTTTTCAACTTCTTCGGCGAAAGCCGATGAACAGTTCGATGTAACTATCATCGGCCTGGGTGTTGGCGGACATGCCGCCGCCTTGCACGCTGCCGCCCTAGGTCTGAAGACGGCCGTTGTCAGTGGTGGAGATCCTGGTGGCACGTGTGTCAACAGAGGCTGCGTCCCGAGCAAGGCTCTTCTTGCGACAGCTAAGAGGGTGAAGATGCTTCGAAACAAGCACCACATGGCTGCTATGGGGTTGGAGATCGGTGGAGACGGCATCCGAGTTGATCCCCGCGGTGTCTCCAAGCACGCTACTGGTGTCGTTGACAAGGTGAGAACCAATCTCGCCTCCACTGAGTACGTGACCCCTCGCGTCGTGCCTGGATATCAGGCAGCTGAGCAAAATTGCTGAACTCAGTGCGCGTGCTTCTCAGAGTCACTTTAACTGCATACTGCTCGCCCGAGGGAGAAAGTCATGATAACTGGACCTGCAAAAGAAAGCGGGCCGGAGTACTTCGCTTTCCGCCTGTATCTTGAGGCAGTATCGTGTGATACTGACAGCGGAGAAAAGGGGAGGTGCAGTCTCGTCAGGCAAGCTATGTGTGGCCAACCTGCGGATCAGAAGGTTCCCGTCTGACTTCTCAACTCGACCTCTAGACTTAGAGTTGCCTGGGCAGCTCATGCGTACTCCCACCTGGCCACCGAGTATAATCTCGGTTCCCCTGTTGAGGGAGACCGTTTCAGGCCAAGGATATTTTGTATGCTGGAGAGCCTCTACCTCGGAAACGCGTGGGAAACCTTCTCAGTTGTGCTCCCTTTTCTTCTCCAATTCACGCATCGCAGCTCGCAGAGTTCAGTGCTTCTCAGGCTCGAAAAAAGCTTCTCTGTTTCTCTGCTTACATGTGCTTCTCGCTGTTTAGGTCCGAAGCGGGTTACTGGGCTCTCTTGCATCGCATGGAATTGCCTTGTATGACGCACGTGGCAAGATAGAAAAGGTGGATGGACAGCCGCGGGTTGTCCTTGAGCGCACTCCGACCTCTCCTTCTTCTTTGCCAACGTCCATCTCAACCAAGAATATCATTCTGGCGCCCGGATCTCTGCCTTTCGTCCCTCCCGGTAGCAACTCGGGGGGTTGCGAGTTCTCTCTTGGATGTCTCCACGCACACATCCATTAAAGTGAACTGTCTCCCCGCCACTCTGCCGTTTTCCTTCCTTGCAAAGAAATGGAGTGTCTCTTGATACAGACATATTACCAGGTTTCTTCACTTTCCGTGGTGACCACTCTGATCTATAGCCTGCCTGCAAAGGCTTCGTATGTCTGGCTTGTCCTGCACTCTACAGCGGATCACACGCGACATGTAGCTCTCTCGTGTGACTCCGGTGAGACGCAGCGTCTTGAGCATGGCGTAGATCTTTGGGCAAGATACGGTTTCACTTGAGACAGTTTTTACAGTTTCAGGTCGCTTCACCCCTGAAATCCTATTCATCAGTACTGACTAGAGGGTTTCGTCGTATGTGTTAAGGATTCGGTACACTAGTTTGCTTCAGCCTAACAAGAAGACGCCGATGCTGTCTACCTCTTTCCCACATGTTGGTTTTTCCTTTGCTTGAAGGACTTCATGTGTGAGCATGTTTTTTACGTATTGCTGGGGATGTTTGAGCCACCGAGCTGAACACAGTAGGGGAATGAAGTCACGGTTCTCATTGCCTGCAATGTGGCGCACATACTTGTGAGAGTGCGAGAGAAAATGCTTAAACCTTGTTTCTCATGCGTTTCGAGTCTGGGAGGCAGAAGTCGTTCCGATGCCATATGTGCTTCCCGCGGTTCGAAAAACGCATCACGCTTATGTTTTTCGCCGACTTCTGTATGAATACAGGCGTGACATTCGACAAGGAGCAGAAGCAAGTGATGACCAGCGACACGTGTGTGACTCTCCCGTGGTTACCCTCGGAAGTCTGTATTGTAGGGAGTGGATATATCGGGTTAGAGTTCATGGACGTCTTCACTTCTCTCGGATCTGAGGTCACCATGGTGGAAGCAGGCCCCCGTCTATTACCTGGTGTAGACAAGGAGATAGCGAAACTTGCAGAGAGACTCTTACTACAACAGTTCAAAGAAAGGCCTGTCAAGCTGCATACCAATACTCTTGCAAGCCAAGTCAAACCAGTGTCTCCGCACGGACCCGTCGAGGTGGAACTCACTGACGCGAAAACAAAGCAGAAGAAGGGCACACTTTACCCCGATGCTTGTCTAATTGCCACTGGCAGGAAACCCAATACGCAGGTATGCACAGCTTGCACGTGTCGCCTTCCATGAAGGCGGGAAAAGACAGTCTATAGACTGGGCGCCGTCTCCGCACGATTGCTCGTTCACAGAAAGAGGTAGAACGTGCTTGTCCGTTGCAGTTTCAGACTTTCACAACCTGTTTCGTCCTCCGTCAACAGGGAAACCAAGCGGCAAGTCCTGGGCTCTCCCGGTTCGTCGAATGTGTACTCCACGTTCACACACTCGGAACTAGAAAGATGTGATTTTGTAGCTGAACGGAGTCATGTTCTTCCAAGCATAGGCAACCAGAGTGGTCTCCTCAGTAACGTAAGAGGAAGCACTCTCTTCACGTCGGACGCCACTACTGCATTTTGACGTGGGCAACCTGCGACTGTGACTACCGAGATCGAGGGTTCTTCTCGTAGTGCGTGCAGGTCATGTAGCCCCTTTCATGATGGCGCGAGGGTTAATTTCAAGACAAGAGACACGAGGTGTATGAACTGAAGACAGGTTCTCTTGTTGATGTCAGACTGTGTCTCTCCGGTTCTCCGTGGGAATAACTGCTCGCTCTTCGTGCCATCACTTGCTGACGAGGTAGAACCTCCTGACACGTCGAGGCCTTTTCCCTTGTCCACTGCTGGAATGCTCTAAGTGCAGTTACACCCCGGTTGGTCTCCGGTCCGTTGACCTGGTGCTAGATGATGAACCGACGTACGTGACCTGAAACCGACACTGAAAAGAGTTTTCAGTCCAAGGAGTATCATGTTCTTTCGAGTTCGCCCTGTGTGCAGAATCTGGGGCTCGAGTCCCTCGGTATCACACTGAAGCGCGGAGGCTTCGTCCCGGTTGACGCTTGCATGAGAGTTCTGAAGCACGTCCCAGAAGGAAGTGAACAGCCAGAGGTCATTAGTGGGCTGTACTGTGTGGGTGACGCCAACGGCGAAATGATGCTAGCCCATGCAGCATCCGCACAGGCTCTCGCAGCTGTCGAGACCATTGCTGGCAGGCCCCGGACTGTGAACCTCAAGCACATTCCAGCGGCCTGCTTTACCTCTCCCGAGATAGCCTTCGTTGGTAAGGTAGAATAGGACTGCCGGCGCGAAAGCACGTTCTGACTTGCCTCCCTACGTGTTGGCCCCCGTATACAAGCATCAACTGAGCACGCAAAGACATTCGCGTTCAAACACTCTTGCCCACGAGATTCCTTATCCCTGTTTGCGATATAGTGAGTGCCCGCTATGAAAAGAGCACCTCAGGCTGTCCAGGCTTAGTTCTGCAACGATCCCTTCGCCTCTCGTGTTCAATGAAACCTTGTAATACCTCTGGTCCGCGCACTTTTTTTTCCTCGATTGTTTACAGGAGATTCCGAGGAATCTGCATCGGAATTAGGGGCGAAAGAGGGCTTCGAAGTCGGGAAAAGTGTGAGTCACTTCCGGGCGAATACCAAGGCGATAGCGGAAGGAGAAGGGGATGGTCTTTTGAAGGTGCTCTACAGGAAGGACAACGGCAAGATACTCGGCTGCCATATGATTGGAATGCATGCAAGTGACCTCATTCAGGAATGCACGACCGCGATTGCTCATGGCCTGACTGTCCGGGACCTCGCCTTCACTGTTCACACTCATCCGACTCTGAGTGAAGTTGTTGATGCTGCATGGAAAAAGGCTGCCGGCATGAATGCACATTGAAACTGCAGTCCCAGCGACCTCCGTTCACACTCCCCGGCAACGAGTGAGTCTTGCCACTGTTACGGATCAACCGGGTAAAAAAGTCGCAAGGTATGGACGAGCCCCGCGAGGGGCCGTGACCAGGAGAAACAGCCGGAGATGTGAGAAGTTGGAGTGCGTTTGCGACTCGCGTGTCTGTATCTCTGGCCGGACAGGCCGTTCTCAGTCTACGTGCGCCTTGGCGGAGACAAAAGTACCTGAAAATCCGAGACACAGTTTCCCTGGAGGTATGGAGCGCCGCACTCACAGCGTATAAGAAACGCCGCAGACGGCAGCGGTGGTGTTAGCTGTCATGGAAATTCCTCTTGTCCGCTAGAAACTCCGTCCGCATTCCGATATTGCCAAGAAAGTGCCGGGTCGTTGGCATGCTTTTTGGTCTTGCTCATTTGTGATTGTTCTCGTGCTTGATCGGGATTTGTGGCGAGGCCCGCACAGTTTCTACTTTCTCTTAGCGGTGTTGTTAGAAAACGCAGTCAACTGACTCGGCTTTGCTTCTGACACACACTGGCGCGAAGAGCCTATTTTCTTTTGTGCCATGGGGTGCCTCTATCTACGGAATCGATAGACCCGATGACGGTTGTCGGCTCAAAAGTATTTTGAAGATTGCTGGCTCGTGACATGATTCCTGTTCGTTGCGCGTTGTTGCTGATTTCTTGTTCAGTTCTGCATAGCTTCTTCTGTGTCTTCATATTCTGGTTCGTGGGTGGGACATTCCTGGAAGTGGTGGAATGCGAGAGTCCTCGCAGAGTTACCGGTGTCTGTACCACGCAGCGGGAGGGCGTGTCTTGTTTCTGGAAGGCCCAGGAGCAGCCATGTACGTGACTGAGTGACTTTCGATGATGTGCTTGCAGCCGGGGCTTCGGCTTTCCTTTCTCTACAGACTCTCTCTGCACGTCTGCTGACCGCTTCCGCCGAACGTTTATAGGTTCATGCCTGTCACGCTGCTACACCTGTGGGCAGCCCTTGGCTGGTGGCGCCCGCACGGCACCTGGGTAGCTAGCCGGCCTGGCAGCTGCGGGCTCACTACTACTACCGTCAAGAGAAACCCTGAGGTCGCATGACGCCATTGTAGTCCGTGGCGAGTCAGGCTCGCGCTGTTCAATTAGCAGTGTAGAGTGTAGGCAGTAGTCATCGGCAGTGCTTGTTTGTTGTGGGCTACGTCGTGATGTCTCGCGCTGCGGCGCTCCCACGTCAACACCCAAAGACCAGGCAAGAGCATCTCTGGATGGCAGCTGCACGTGTACGCCAACGAATACAGCGTGGTGGCAACCGTTCTGTAGACGCCGAGCCTCCTCGCGGTGACTTCGAGTCCGGAGGGGCTGCGTGAGTTCATGCCCCACATGCGCGCGGAGCAAGCAACGCTAGTAGCAGTGCAGCCTTCTGAAACGTGTCTTGGCTTCTATCCGCACAGGACGAGAGTCTAACCACCACGCGTCACTTAAGCTATTCTTGAGAACCGGTGTACGGGGGCGGCCGTCCTTGGGGCGACACGTCAGCAATGTGCATGAAAATTCCCCCAAAACTCAATCGCGTTGCGTGCTCAAGAGCCACCTTCGTCCAAGCAGGGTGAACCGGAGTTTCAAAGGGGTCCAAAAGCAAAGTAGGCGTTGCGAGCCGTAGACCCAGCACTGTGAACTCCTATAGACCAGGAGGCAGCAGCACTCGGGCCACTTCAGACCCTCAGAATCCCCCCGAGCGACTGCGCGCATCCAGGTGCCACCAGTGAGCCGCAGTCTTGTCAAGGCCTACAAGGACACACGAGACTGAACTGGTTTGCTTGGTGTCCGCAAGTCACACGGCGAAACTGCCGGAGCTCACTCACTCCTCAAAACAGAGTAGAGAACAGGCCTTCGCCCGCCAAATAGCTTCGGTGCGGCGGTCTGCAATAGCGGCTGTCGGGGTATTTAGTACAGTAGATTTCTAAAAAATGAGGTTGCCGTTATAATAGGCTATGCTATGGCCTTCATGTTCTGACAGTTACCGCACTTAGCCGATGCGCTTGTGCAACCTGGCTGCGGAGATGTGCCACTGTCGCTAAGATGTCGGCTACTCTAGATTGTCACCACTTGAGACCTGCCCTCAAGAGAAATGCCCGCTCCCTGACGCGATGCCCGAGCTACGCAAAATACACCCAAGAAAGGGGCGGCCCGCACGTTGGATGTGCTGCTCCTCCCCCTGAAAGTTCCTGCAATCAGGTTGCGGCATGATTCTTCATCCATCGGAGAGACAAGTGACGCGCTGAATCGGTCCCAAGACCTCTGCCGTTTTTGACCCTCGTCTCGAAAAGTTAATCTCCAGCAGTTACTTCTCCCGGCCCTGTCCGTTCTCACGCTAGGATGGCGGGAAACGCAGGTCTCGTCGCTGCCGGTAAGCGCCT
Organism: Cystoisospora suis; assembly: GCF_002600585.1. Taxonomy (NCBI): domain Eukaryota; phylum Apicomplexa; class Conoidasida; order Eucoccidiorida; family Sarcocystidae; genus Cystoisospora; species Cystoisospora suis. Next base: position 68,312 of record NW_027153502.1, read on the forward strand.
TCCAAGTGGGTGCCGTCTCAGGACAGTGTACCCTGGCTCTTTACCGATTGATTCTACAGCATGGCCAGAAAACAGAAGGAGAAACGAAGTACCTTCAACGGGAGAAAAACCTGGGAAATTTCTTTTGCCACCGTAGCGTTTCGCGCTACACCGGTCTGCGTAAGGAGCACTCGCTCGGGGAAGATCGAAGGACCCTGCAACCCACTTGGGACCGACATCTGCGGACAGTTGGCAATACTTGGCCCGGGCGGTCAACGCTTCCTCCCAGGCGGGCGACTGGGTCTGTTACATGTGCGCGGGCATCAGCGACAGCTGGGGAATCCATTCAAAATGTGAAGGGTTGTGTCGCGGCGTCATTCACTGCAACCGGGGGAGCGTCATCGGGAAGAGAACCGACCACGGGTCGTTGCTGTGAACGAACTACGTCTGGCCGGAGGATCCGTATATGTTGCCACCGCGACGGCTTCCGCCGGTGCCATGGTGGTTTGTTTGCAAAGCCTGTATTGTTCCTAAAGCGTTAGCGGAAAAAGCGTATTTCCGCGTTGTTATCAACGGGGAATCAGAAGATCCGCCAAAGACGCTCAACAAGTGCAAGCGGGGGCCCTGCGGCCCTCTCCGAAGGCGTAAGCAACAGAGCAAGAAAAATCTAGGGAGACGCGGCGTTTTCTCAAGTTGACTTTTGGTCGCCCGGGAGGTTCTGATCGGTGGCAGGCCGATCAGGAAACTTTTTTAGGGAGGAGTTCCGTGGAGGAGAGAGGTGGGTGTTCCTCTCTGCAAGCTTTGAAAGCCCCTTTCTGTGGTGTCGAAATGAACTTTCCTCTTCCTGTTTCTCGCTACGGTACGTACAACGCACGTCCCTGTCGGGGACCCTATCGCCGCCCGGGCGCTTGGGCGTTTCTGGGCGGGTGTTGCCATCTTTTTTCCATGCCTGATGTTGCCTGAAGTGAAACGATGCTTTTTCTCCCGCGCCGCCTTATTCCTTATTCCCTTTACTCTTGATAGATGCATCTTTCGCCCTTGCTTGTCTTCCAGCTATTCCTTCCTTCCATAGAAGGCTGTTCTCCCACAACCTCACCCGGGATAGGCGCACTAGGAGCTCCTGAGGCATTTTCGCTTGGCTGTTTTCTCCGTTATACAACCAGAAGCAGCTAGATGAATAGCCAGTCGCTTTTCGATAGACACCTTATCACCCTGATTTCGTCGCGAGGTCCTGTTCACGTCGCTGGCAGAGTCGCGGCACTTAACGGTGTCTCCACGCGGCGCTTTGGTGTTGGCACATCACGGTCCATTTCAGATCAGGCAGTTGTCGGGGATCATCTGGCAAGTCAAGCATTGGTTACTTCAGAGTTGTAGCTGGTTTTCAACAGAGGCGTTACGTCCGAACTTCTCTGTGACAGATCGTTGTCTGCCCTGTAGTCGGTCTATGAGCAATGGGGTACTCGTCCTCCTATCCTTTCCTATATCTAGGCGTCGTGGACAAGACAGGCCTTCGACTTAGGCTGTCGACTGATTCCCCAGGAGAGTTACCGAAGATCTTTGGAGTGTCGAAGGCGCCTGGTTAAATGATGCTTGCCCCTTCTCCCGAAAAATTCAAACATTTCCTGGTAAGTCCTCTCCGTAGAGGATTCCTCGCGCGAATCCAGGCGTCGCTTCCCGTCTAGAGCCTCGAACACCATCTTCCATGGCTTTGCTAGTCTTTCAAGAGATGGATTCGTGTATGCTAAGTTGCTTGCTTGTGGTATGTCTGTGTTCCACAGCAGCGCTGGAGGAGGACTTTACCCGGGTGAATGATTCTTGCACTGGCATATGTACGTCGCGTCCACTTCACACACGCCTTGTTGGTTGACCGGGGTCTCCAAGGTGAATTGTGTGCGTGTCTACCTCCTTCCTTTAAATCACTGAGGGCTATATATCCGGGCGTGGTTTCAAGAAAAGTGTTTAGTAGACGATCGTTCTAGACTCGAAGAGCTTGGGGACGATTGCTGGGCCCGTCTCGGAAGTTGTCTCCCTTTTCGTGCGTGGACAAAGTTCCCTTCCTCTTTTTCTCTCTATCTGTGAGAGCTCTCTGTCCACCACCTATGTTCAAATCAAAGACTGCCCTCGTCGCCATCGTCATTGCCATCGTAACGACAACTGATCAATCGGGCTGTCGTGATGCTGTTTTGCAAGCGGAAAGCCAAGTCGTCTTTGTCAGATCAGCTTTTTCTCCTGAGAAAGGAGAGAGTTCTTTCACGTCTCTCATTCTTAACATTCCTCACGTCTTCTTTTCTCTCCTCCCTTTTTCGAGAGGACTTCTTCGTCGTCAGAGTTGTTCCTCTTCGAGAACGCTCCTCGTGAGTAAAGGCCGAGGTTGTGGTTGGACCGCCAGTGACCCATGCTTTTGGAAGGAGTCTCCTTGTTCGTAGGCGGCGGGCGGGGGGGATGGGTTAAGGCCTGTATTTTCGATTGCAGGGTAGCATAATAATGGATGAGGAGCTATTTGCAGCTCTCTTGTTTTTCTCAAGGCACCATCATCTGACGATCATCACCATGAGCTCTGAAATTCCTTGAAGTATCAGGCTTGTATACCTTATGGTCTGCTGCTAGTGTTTCTTGGCTCAAAAGGGTATTTTTGTTGGTATAGGCCTTACAGCTTGCTTCTTCGGCAATGATGAAGCCTTTCCGTCCTTCCCATTTTCGCAATCTGCGAACGACTTTCTTCAACGTCACGACATCTCTTCTGTCTCCTGCGAGATTGCAGTAACGGAAGAGTACGACGAAGCTTCTCTCCTCTTCTTGTCAGTAGTAGATCATGGGCGTAGGCCGGCCACAACGACTACAATCTTCTCAAGCTCTGTCTCTCGTTGGTTTCGCTCATCATCGCATGTGGTGATTTTTCTTCTATCTGCTTGTTGAAGAGCAACGAGTCATGCGAAGGTTCTTCAGTGTCGGTGACACGCTGGGGTTTCTTGTTGTTGTTACGCAGTTGTTTGTTTAAAGCCTAAGAGGGTGGTTGTTGCTATTGTCCAAGTTCTTCTTCTTCTTCTTTCGTTTCGCGCATTCTTGAAATGAACTGGCCATCCGTATCACAGCGTTTTCTTCTTTTTCTTTTTGCTGTCTTGCCTTCTTCCTAAGTTTGGGCAAGCCTTCGGTTTTACTTCAGTTCGATGGAGAGCCGTAAAAACTCACGTGGCTTTGTAGGATGTTATAGTCATAGTGACCATACTTCTGTTACCATAGCGTCGAGTACGACGGCTTCGACAAATTCGCTTCGTCCTTCTTCTAAAGTTGCTTCTTTGCCTTCTTCTGCCTTATCTTCCTCTTCCTCTTGTGTAGGGTGGGATGGCTGTTGTCTCGATACAACGACAGCAACTACTTCGAGTACCGCGGCACCCACACCAAGCGCACCGGTAACTCCGTCATCGTTGTGTATATCAGCTGGTGAAGCTTTCTTCTCGTACACAACGACTACTTATCCATCTCCGTCATCCTTCTCACTTGCACCAACGCCTGAATGTCTGTCTTCCTCAGAATCTTCTCCTTGCGGAAGTCACAGGGGTAACAGTGGATGGCTGCATGAAGGGGGCGGGGAGGTCTCATCAGTAACAGAAGAGCACTGCTGTCAACTTGGAGAAGAATTGACCAGGCCTAATAAGAATCATTCTATTCTTAGGGCTGGTGAAGGTAGTACGCAGAACCATCGTCTTGATAATCGTGGAGGAGAATGTCCTAGTGTATCCCTTCAGCCATCTAGTGCTGATACACCGCAGAGCAGACTAAGTGCACTACCGTATCGCCCTACCTCGGGGCATTCCTTCGAGACAACAAGGGGGGGCTCATCGTCAGTTGTATACCCGCCTTCGAGTTCTGCTAGTGGGGAGGTCTACTTAGGAGAGGGGAGCTTTCAATCATCACAGCAGATGATCAGAGGGATGTCTCTCAATACAAGTAACAGCCTTAATGAAGATACGAGTAATAGAAGCACGAGTGGTCAGGGTATCGGTCTTGCAGCACCAGCAGGAGCAGGTTTTGTTCCGGGATTTTTCGGCAGTTCTCTTTCTTTCCCCACTACTACATCATCGACGTTGGATGACTTTGGAAAGACAACGGGCCAGTTTTGTCTTACCGGTCTTGGGTGCATGTCATCACAAACGACCTCTTCTTCTTTGAGTAGCAGCACGACTAGCAGCGATAGCATATGTGCTGATTCTTCCCCTACTACGACAAGCACAACTATTGGTCCTCAGCACCAGCAAGCACCTTCTTCGCATCAACAAGGAACTCAACAAGAAGACGCGACCCGTAATAATAGTAACGCCTTTTCTTCCGCCTCTTCCAGTACCGTATCGTTGTCATCTTTTCCACCTTTCTCCTCACCTCTCGGAACAGGAGGTGTCATAGGAAACACAACCATCACAGCAGCAGGCCCCCCTTTCCCTGACTTCACTCCAACATCAGCTTTTTGCACGATGGGAACCGATGGAGGTCTTTTCTTTGCTCCTTCTCAGAACAGCACGAATGCCTTACCGTCTCCAACGAACCCTCCTGGGGGAGGGGGTGGGACGACACCAACTGGAGCAACAGGCGGAGTAGTAGTCGGTGGGGGAGGGGGGATCCATCAACATAACAGTGTGTTTCTTCCATCAGCTCCATGTGGTGCTAGCGGAGCACCACCTCCACCTCAGCAGCAGCAGCAACAGCAGGCAGGGGGTGCAGGAGGAGGAGGAAATGCTGGGAGTACATTGTTTGGAGGCGGAGGTCAACCTGGAGCCAACGGAAGTAGTAATAGTAATAATGCGACTACTGGATTACCTTCCCAACAACAAGCCTTTGCCAGTTCACCGAGAATGATAGGAGGAGGCAATAATAATAATAATCCTGGTGGATGTCTTCTACCTTCAGCAGGATCGAATTGCTATGGTCTACCTTATTCATTCACAGGAGCGTGTGGATGGCCATCTCCTCCTCTGTCTTTGAATCCAAGTTCTCTACTGCTCTCTGGACCATCTGGCGGAATGATATCTCCTGTTCATTCAACTGATGGAAGATTTGCTATTACATCTCTGTCACGTCCGCCGCCTCCCGATGGTACTGGTGATCTTTTGTCAAGTAATTCTTCATCAGGAATGAGTTCACAGCCGCAACCGTCGTCTTCTGTAAGAGGTGGGGAGGGGGGGACAGGAGGGGGAAATGGTCTTAGCCAAGGGGCGCCACCACCAGCACTACAATGCTTGGGTCTTGGAGGTACTACTACGACTGCAGGAGGGGCGAATATGATGGGATTTCCACAGCAAGTTCAAATGAATAGTGCCAACGGTAACGGTACAGCGAATGCTTGTGGCCTACCAGGGTCGATCCCAGCATTAGCGGGAGGAGGTATGATGTCTCCATCTATGATGCTGGGACCTCCAGTAGGGGGGGCTACGAACGGTGCGCCTGGTGGAGGAGTTTCTCAGCAGCAGATGATTGGATCGCATCTGGGTAGTGGTTTAACCAGCACAGGAGGACAACCTGGCAGTGGTCCAGATGGCATGAATATGTTCTCCATAGGAGCGGGGGGTGCTATGATGAGTCACACTACTACGGCGACGACTCACCTGCAGTCAGCGGGGTTTGGTCCAGCTGGGACCCCCCCCCCGACAGGAGGTGGAGTGGGCATTGGAGGAGGCGGTGTGGCTAGTAGTACTAGTAATGTGCCAGGGGGTGGGACAGAAGATGGAGGTGCGTCAGCTTTGGACATTCAACTTCCTAAGAAGTATAGTGGGATCTGGTTTGATCCTCAGCAGAATTGTTGGCGGGCTTCATGGGTTTGTGCGAAAACGGGCAAGAGGAAGTTTCGTTATTTCTCAGCTGCCAAGTTTGGTCATCAACATGCTTTACATTTAGCTAAGATGACGAAGGAGCGAGCCATGGAACGCAAAAAAGTTCGCCTCCAAGCCGAGGCGAATGAACGTCAGCGTCTAGGGGATCCGAGTGCAGCTGGTAGTGCAGAAGGCGACAGTAGTGTCTTTGGGATAGATGATGGGACCACCACGGCGGCAACGGGTGGTGGTGGTGGTAAAGAGGGAGAAGGGAGTACTAATAATAATAGTGGTAACAGTGGTGCTCCACGCAGTAGATCTCGTTATGCTCTTGAGGCTGAGGTTTTACGGCTAGTGAAACCTGACGATGATGGCATAGGTGTTCGATTGGGAGAAGACACATTAGATGGTGGTCGTGATGGTGGAGCAAGTAGCAGTAGTAGTAGTGGGAATCTTGATGGAAGCATCGCAGGGGGGGGAGAGGATCACCACCATAATAGCACCAACCCTAGTAATGACGGTGCAGATAACGAGCCGGAGTCACAGGAACCTTCTGTCTTAGCTGCACGTGCTAAAGAAATGTTGAAGGTGCCAGGCGTCTATTATGATAGTGCTAGGATGATATGGCGCGCTTTCTGGCATGAAGGAGGTAGACGTGTCATCCGTTACTTCACAGTTAACAAACATGGGTTTAAGCGGGCTCATGAACTTGCTCTCCTCACTCGGAGACAAGCAGCTTTAGCCATGCAGCAAAGAAGACGACAAGCAACAGCGGGTCTAGTCCTAGCCGCCAATGAGGGGGGTGGGAATGGGGGTCTTCCTTCTCCTCCTCCTAACACTAGTAATAATACGACCAGTGGTGATGGGACAACTGCTAATACTCCCACCTTAGGTGCTGGCCTCGGGAAGTCTTCCTCTTCACCAGAAGAGACATCTAGTATATCAAATCCTTCCGGTCTTCTAACAGCGTCTACGACCTGCAGTAGTACAGGTAATGGCCAAACTTCTACAGGAGGTGAGAATCATCTCATGAGCAATCATAGTGGAGGTGGTGCAGCCTCAGCAGGAGGAGGCGGAAGTGATGGAATACCTGGAGCAGCTCAGTCAGCACAAGCATCATCTGCACCACCAGGACACTCTCCTTGTGCAGGAGGTATACAGCCTCCTTCAACAAGCGGAAGTCTTGGCCGGCCGCCGAACTCTCTAGGTAACAGCAGCAATGGACGGGTAGAGAATGGCATTGTGGGATTTGGTAATAGCCGAGAAGGAGGAGGGAGTGAACTGCATGATCATCATAATGGCAATAATATGACTTCGTCAGATGGCAGCAACAGTCTACAATCGTCTTCACCTGCCAATTACGGTGTACGACAAATGGGTGGGGGCGGTGGTGGGAGCGGTGGTGTTGTTTTAGGGGGAGGGGGAGGAGAAGGAACCCCCGGAGATGCGAATGTTCTTACGGCCCCGGCAGGTCTAGGAGGGGGCCCAGTGCCTTCTCCTGGAGGAGCAGGTGGACAAGGGTTCTTCTCTTTCCTTCCTCAGATTCCACAAGGACCAGGAGGGGATGGTACAGATAACGGAAGAACTGGGGGGGATCTGACAACGGGAGGCGTTCCCCCTCCTCATCATCCTTTATTATATCCTATTCCACCTGCTGTCTCCTCTGCGTCCACGGGAGGCGTGGGGGGGACCCAGTCAGATATGTCTCAACAGAATCATCTTGGTTTAGCTACAAGTGCTAGAGTAGGAGGAGGAGAGACAGGTAATTTAGTCGGAGTTATAGGAGGAGGAGACAGTATCACTCCAACAGAGATGTTAGGATCACATCATAGAGGAACTCTTGATATTCCTTTGTCTCCTCCAGAGTGTCCGACTCCTTCTCCGGATGGATCAGCAGGTGTATCAGCACCTTCTTCGTCGTCATCTCCTTCAGGGGTAGCGGGGGGGGGAGGCAACACGAGTTCATCGTCAGGATCGTCTGGTGGTGGAAGTTCGTCTTCGTCTAGTTCAAGTGGAGGAGGGGGCAATAGTCGGGTAGATTATTTAGAACGTGTTTCTCAGTTACCTAGAGAAGATCAAGTTGAATGGAGTGAAGAGTTTAAAGCATGGGTCGTGACACCTCCACAAGTCCCTGATGATCAATTCTTCCCTACCTCTCGAGCCAAACACGAACAGCAAGGAGGTGGTGGAACGAGTGGAGGAGCATCCGGGGGAAGAGTCCAGTATACTGCTGAAGGAAAAGAAATCCTCAAGATGTTCACCATACGAAAGTATGGGTTCCGTGTAGCTCGTGAAAGAGCCATTGAATGGCGGAATCGTCGAAGAGAGAAAGCGAAACTTGACAAAGAACAATATAAGCCGAAACAGCAAGCTCCAAGTGTCTCTGTACCGGGCCTGTTGATGGCAGGAGCAACAGCTGCAGGGAATGTCGGGTTGAGACCGTCACCAGTAGGAGCAGGAGGAGGTGGAGATCACCCGGGGATCATGGGGGTCGCAGGGATAGGAACTTTAAGGCATCCCTCAGGCCATCCGTCTCCTTATCCTTCTGGCCAGGAGAATATGCTCATGGGTTTTGGTGTCTCTCTTGTAGGGGCGAATCCTGCTGCGGCGTCAAAGGCTATGCTTCAAATACAACAGCAGCAGCAACAACCCCCTCCGACTGCCAATGTTCAACTGGTAAGCTCAAAGGGGATCTAGAGAAGAAGTTTGTTAGGGCAGTGACGGTCTTCGTTGGTGACAGGAAAAAGAGAAGCCGAGGGTGGAGCATAAAAGACATCTGCGAGATTGAACCACACAAGAATATTAGAAGGAATCTCTTCTTCATTCATGTTTCTGTTCGAGTTCTTTTTACTCGTCTCTTACTCCTCTTCTCTATGGCATGAATGTATGTCCTAGTCTTTGACACCGAAGATGTCACACATTCTCTTTCTGTCTCCTTGTTCCAGAGACATGAAAGTGAGGGTTTCTGTTGTCTCTTTTGCCTGGGTTACATAGACATGGGGGTGAGAAGAGAGTGAACGAAGGAGATTTTAGAGTGGACGTTTAGGCTACTTAGTCTGGTTGCTCTCGCTGTCGATGGCTTCTTTTTCACATCATGCAGTTCTCCAGCTTGGCTCTGTTGTTGGAGATGCAATGAGTGAGGGGGGATGGGGTAGCTGGAGGCGTGATATCTCATCATCATCGTACTGCTGCGTACGTAGTTTATATGTGGGGAGATATGGATACATGTCGAGACATGCATGTGGGTGTAGAGACCTCGGTAAAGGTAAGAGATTACAGGATGAAGTGGCTAGACGACCCCCCGCTGGATGCCGCAGAGCACGCACATCTTTTGGAGTCGCTCCCGTCTTTGTTTTGGCTCAGTTCCCTCACAACCGTGGAGGGTTTGATCTTGTCACTATGTATGGAATGGAGTAGATGATCATCCACTTGTGTGTGTCATTTGCATATAAACACAGCTTTCTGCTCATGTATATATGTGTATCTACGTGTGGTATAAGAAGTGTATTTTCTTGACCGTGTTTGTTTACATATATAGGGCGACCCTCGTAGTGCGGCGAGCCCTAGTTTTTCGACGTCAACGACGTGTTCATCGAATCCACGTTCTCCTCCAAGCTCTATAGGTCCAGCCCAACAACCGCATCTGAATCACATGATGATGGGGGCAACGGGGGGGTGTGTTACGCCTTTCCCGTCTCCTGATCCCTCTGCTGCATCGTCCTTTCTACGAATGCCAGGAGGAGGAGGAGGAAGTGGGACGTCAGCAGGTGGACCTTCTAATGCTCATCCACCACCACCATCACAGCAGCAGCAGCCGTCCAGCGATGGAAGAAGTGCGACGAATAGCACCAGTAATATGATGTTGAACCCCTCGACAACGACGACGACGACTAACACGAGCGATCCCTCGTCACTATTATGTCCTTCTCCAGGTCTTGTTCCTCCATCGTTACCTCAAGTTATGGGACATGGGCCTGGTACTGCTGTCTCAACTACGCAGAATCCGTTCTTCCCTTTCGCCTCTCAACCGGCACCGAATTCGTTTGTTTCGTCTCCATTTTCAACGATGTCATTCCCTACGAATCCACAGCAGACAGCACCCCCAGGAACTTTCTCTACAACAACTTCTTCCCTTCATTCACCTCCCTGTTCTGGACCTCCCTCATCTCAGATGCCGTCGTCAGCAGTCACTATCCCGCCTCCTCCATCGTCATCCTCTGCTGGAGGCCCACCCCCTAGCACGGCAGCGGCAGCAGCTGCAGCTGCGGCTTTGTCAGGACCTTCCCCAGCTCAACTCCTACTTCAGCAACAGCAGGAACAACAGAGACAGCAGAGACAGCAAATGCAACAACAGCAGCAGCAGGGTTTAAACAAAGGGAGTGGAACAGGAGGAGAGGGGGGGACTCATCGTCATGGAGAAGGAGATTCATGTGGTGGTAGTAGTAGTCATAATGGCACCGGGGTCAATGGGGGGGGAGGAGGTGGTAATGACGACGAGATGTCAGGAGGAGAGGCAAGTGTCGAAGCTGTTGGCGTTATGAGGAATGCCGTTTCACATATTTTGAGGAATCTACAAGAGGTCTGTATACCTGGGTTACTATGTAGTTGTACTCTTGAATCAGATAGTTTCAATTATCTAGCTACTCGGTTAGATGAATGGACACGGGCTGTACATGCTCATAGACAGTTATGCGGATCTGTTCTATCCAATCCTGAGAAGGCTCTCGAAGTCGAAAAGAAGAAACGAAAGGATAATAATAGTAGTAATAGTGATAAAGCCAAGGTGAAGCAAGAGGATGAACGCCATCCTCATTCTCATCAGGGGCCTAACAGTGATATGGAAGGAACGAAGAAGAAAGGAAATCATGAGGATGAAGGATGGCAACAGCAACAGTCTTCTTCACCAGCAGATCCTGCAACAGACCCACAAGCAGCGACGATGGTTCTTGCTCCCTATCTTAAGCTCTTTGCCCAGTGTATTCGAAAGAATCGCTTACCTAACGAGATGGAAGCAGAAGTTCAGGTTCTACTTCTTGATGCTTTAGTTCATCTTGGGGCTCTCTCCGGATTCAAAGGCGCAGGAACGGCAGCAGGAGGAGGGGGCACTCTCATGCTTACACCAGCAACAGGAGCACCGGCTCCTCCTCCTCCTCATTCACATCATCCTCATCATCCGCATAACCAACAGCCACACCAGCAGCAGGTGCCTCATCATTCACCGACTTCGTCGTCACTCCCTTCAGGGACAGGACAACAGCTATCTTCACCACCGCCACCACCAGGGAGTGTGGGGTCTTCTCATGGGGGCATGTCTCCTTTTCAACAGCAGATCTCGACAATGTCAGGAGGAGGACCTTCCTTCGACAATACGGCAGCCTCCGATTCTCAGCGGTGCGGCGGAAGTAGTCTACCTGGACTGGGGGCTCTTTCACAACCTTTATCGGTTCCATTGCCATCATCGAGGATAAAGACAGAAGAGGACGATGTTTTTAGTAGTCGTCTCAAAGAAGAAAAGACGAACTTTGTTAAGACAGAGGATGGGGGGAGTATGATGGTGAACATGATGAGAGGAATAGATGAAGGTGAATCTTCTTCAAGTTGCGGAGGCAATTTCTCGTGTTTGTCAGTCACCGGGACTCCAGTGAACAATGACAGTAGTATGCCGATGTCCTTCCGACAGTCAGAAGAAGAAGGAAGTAGGAGAGGAGGAGGAGAAGACTCTTTGAAAGGACAGCTTCATCACATAGGTTCGCAAGTTCATATGCCATCCAGTCATTTCCATGAAGCTCTTCCCGCTACTACGAGCACTACTACTACCACCACAGCAGCCAATGGAAGTCGAGGAATCAGCAGTCTAGAGGAAGGCAGTGACGGTGCTAGACCGTCAGTGAGTGCGGGGAGTGCTCCTCCCCTCTCACAGCAGGGTCTTGGCCAACAGCAAAGGAATGGAGAAGGGGACCATCGTCTTGAAGAGAGAAAGCCGGAGGGTAGTGAAGGAGCAAGAATCCAAGGAGATCTTCTGAATCTCGCAGGAGGAAATCTATGTTGTCCTATCACTAGTAGTCCCTCGCCAGTTACCACAGGGATCGCTACTTCCCCTTCTTTCATGATGACAGGACGATCGCCGTCAGGTTTAAATACAGAAGAAGAAGCGAGTAGCAGTTGTAGTAGTACATCGACTACTGTGAATAATAGTAGTACAGCAGATGATGTATCAAGACTAGGTGGCAAGAAACGAGTAGCAGCCGGAGATGATTTTGATGGAAAGAATAGAGAAGTAGAAGAAAGAGAAAGAAAGAGAAGTGCGAGTATTGGTAACAATGCAGCAGGAGGAGGTGTTCTATCACCTGGCGCAGCGGGTGTTGGGACATTATCATCAGGGGTGCTCGGGGTCGATCATGTAGAATCTTTACAGAGGAATCGAAGAGGAGACGGCGAAAAGACAGCCCAAGGAATGGTAGGAGGAGTTGTTGCGGCTTCTCTTTCTAATGAACAGATACAGAATCTCTTTGCTTGTAAGATAGGGGAAACCACAACAGGAATCGGAGGAGATGGAGAAGGAAGTAGTGAGATGACAGGTCTTCTTCCATCTTCTTCTGCCTCTACCTTCTCTCCAGATTTGATCATGTATAGGACGACAAATGGAGATGAAAAGGAACGAGGGAACGGAGGTGGAGGAGACGGGAATCATAATGCAGATGAAGAGACAAGAGCTGACCTTTTGTTGAATACAAGTTCTAGTAATAGTAGTCATAATTTAAGGAACGAGAAAGGAGAACCAGACCCTTTGCAGCAACAGCAGCAACAGATGGTTTATATTGAGGGATAGAACAAACTCTCCTTGCTAAAGAAGGAGATTTCTCTTTTCATTCAAAGCAAGTCTCTCTTTCAGGGGGGTCACCTCCTTGATCTCTCGATCGATCCGTGCGGAAGAAAGAGAACATTCACCGTTCATCTTTCGTTCTTCCCTGGAGGTGCATGCATGCAGCTTCCTTCGTCGTGTGCAGGTGTCTTCCCTCAACTCTCAGAAAGGATCTAAAGAAGACGAGGCAAACCGGGGGGAACAACTTCGTCCAATACACCCTCTGTATCTGAGTGTACACACACACAGGATGAGTCTCAATACACGTATAGAATCTCCTTATAGTGCGTGGATTCAAGACTCATCATTATCTCGTGTGCATACATACGTAGATCGTATACGTATATATGTATAGATGTGGGTGGATTTTTGGTGTGATGTTGTTGGACGATAAGAGATACGCGTTTTGTTCTGCATACTCCCCTTCATGCAGTCGACATTTTTCACAAAGAGTCGACATCGTATATCGCCTTCTACACCTTCTTCGATTTCTGTTTTTCGTCGATCTTTCCTTTTTCCGTTTTTCTTTGTTTCTTCTCGTGTCTTTCTCTTCGTTGTCGTCTCTATAAGAGAGGAGCCATAAACAATGAAACCGTCATCTTTTTTAATAGGAAAGAAACAAATCTATATATATATATGCTGTGATGGGGGTTTGGAGAGGATATAGGAGGCTATGTCCTGTGGATACTCATATAGTCTTGCATCTACATACATATATAAATATATACATAGGTGTAGATATACATACTTTTTCCCACATCGCGTTAGTACTTGCGTTGTTCCTTTCTGTAGGTTGTGATGAGTATTTGTTGGTAAGTAGTCCAAAGGAGTTCATGCAGCGCATACATACAAATTCCTACATAGACGCAAGCCCGCTGTGTTTATTATTATTATTATTATGTCTTGTCGCCAGCAGATCTTTCGAGACATCCCCAGTACGAAGATGTGCGAGTACTGTTCCCTCATCTGATCCACTCATGGTAGGAAGTCCAAGTGTCTTGGATCTATCCAAGTGTCTTGGATCTATCCGTTATCTATGTATCTGTCTCCCCTGTCATCATGCTAGGCATTCTCGTTTCCTCTCGCTTTTTTTTTTCTCTCGTGGTGCTTTTCCGTTCACGTCGCACCAGGTCGAATGAGTTAAGCGGGGAGCCAGTGGTAAATATTTTCAACCTCTTGACAATCGAGGGAGTGAGAATCTCTATCCTTTTTTTCGTCGGTCGTTGATTTTTCTATCGATCTGTCGTTGTACCTCAGTCTACTGAGCAGATCTCTGTCTCTCTACTGTAGATCTCCATCTCCATTCTTTCTGTAAGACAATCGTCTTCACCCTCATCGGTAAGATGGGTCCGTGTAACAAAGCAGAAATCAGCGAAGGCCCTTCTCCATCCCTTCTGAAGTCCGAGGGATCATTTAGCCTAGGAACGGTAGGAAGTTATGGTTGTATTTAGCTCAGCTGCTGCTGATTCAAAGCTGTCAAGAGTGATAGACTCAAGAGAGTGACGGCGAAGTACGAACTGACGATGAAGACAGTGACTGTCTCCTGATAGAACAAGCGCATCGTAGGCTGTGCTACTCCGCAAATAACCGAAGAGAATGAGGACGTTCTTTCTGGTTGGATGGTGTCTAATCGGCTTTATGAAGAAGCAGTTTTCACGTAGAACGCGTATGTGTGCGGCACACGTGGTGCTTAGCCGCGCGGCTAACTAAAGAGAACGGACGTCTACCCGTTCGACGGGTTAGCGTGGAGAGTGATGCTGCTTCGTGTTTGCTTTATCTAGGCAAGAGCATATATATATGGTAGATAATAGAAACAGCTTTTCCGGGCGTAGCAGTAGGGGGGTGATCGGGGAAGAAGGCTAGGGACTGTCACAGGATGTGGCGATGGCGCGGAGAGGAGCGGTTCGATAATAAGGGCTCAAGATCAAGAGCGGTTTCGAGTAGGTCGTAACTACCTTCATACCTATACAGATATTAGGGTGTGATGTTAGGCATCGAAGGACAACACCCTCTTTCATTGCTTAAGCAAGTGTGTTCGATCGGTTCAACCTCTAGTGTCCCAATCATCTTAGCCATGCCTTTAAAATAGAATAAGATCACAGACGCCATGAAAACTAGTCTCAAACACACCGTTCATTACGTAAAAGAATCAGTGGTGAGTCTTCTTGGTTTTTCCTGGCTAGGCTGACTCGTTCTACCAGCCTGGGATCACGGAGTATCTTTGTATGGTAGGACTGAGCTGCACACAATACGATAGCGCGTATATTCTAACCGGAGACGGATGTCACAGAGGGGATACTAGACCTTCACAAGAAGCCAGAAACCGGGATGGAGAAACATTCAAGGGGGGCAGATCAGCACCTGTTTCGTGGACGGCGATGTCGCACACTTTCTCGGTTTCTCCGGTGTGGTTGAATCACACACACTAGTCGATATCGCTCTTCCTTTACGTACATACCGCCCGTGCACGCAGGTATTTGGACTGACACCAGGGATAGAGATGGGTACACATATCTCGCAGGGCTAAGGGGTAGACAACCGAGGTAACGTGTGCTTGGCGTACAAGTAGGGTTACTGCAGACAGTAGATAGAAGAGTGACAGTTACAATACCGGGGAAAGCGCTTTCATTCGGCAAGTCCTTTGCCTCACGCAGGAAGCGGACGCCCTCCAGCGGCTTGCTGTCACGTGTATCTTTTTATCAGCCGTTTCGCGGCATTCTACCAGCTAGTGGAAGAAT
>NW_027153502.1:83703-91977 GCF_002600585.1 Cystoisospora suis
TCATATAGGGAGAGAAAAGAATAGGCTGTCTCTTCTTCAAGTCCAGGAAGTGAAACAAAACGCACATACAACAAGTCCGGAAGACCGGTGGCTTGAGCTGCCTTTCCATGGGGCCTTCAATTGCTACACCGTTGCTGCGACTATAGATGGGAGGGAGCTTCTCCTGGACCATCGCGTCAGTTTTCTCTTTCCATCTCAATGACNNGGGGGGGGGGAGGGACGACGCCGCGATTGTATATACACGTACGCTTTCATACATACTCCAGGTCTTCGCTTTTTTTCTGCTTCGCAGACGCTGGTTGTCCACATGGCGAAGTTTTCTTACCACATCGGTCAGCTTCATATTTTTCATAAGGCATGGCATGTCTACAGTTTATACAAGAGTAACTGATGAATCAAAATTACGGTCTTTAAGAGTCCAGCCGCGTCTGTTCTCTCTCGTCCCTTTCTTCTTTCCGATGATGACTGAACACGTTGAGACGTACTCTAGTCCTACGCGTCTTCACCCCCTGACGAAGCTATCACGCGGATAGAACGGATTTTCTTACATAGAAAGACCTGACACGTGCACGGCTAGTGAGATACGTAGTAGCCACGTCTCTAGACAATATGTACTACGACCATCATTACCGTGTCTTCCTGTTGTTAGGTTGGGAAAAACGAAGAACACCCGCTACGGGGACCGGAGACCTCACGGCAGACGCAGGGCGCTAGGTCGAAGTGCTCATACGTCATCGGCTGTAGCATCATGCCACAGGGGCACACCACTGCAGTAGTTCTACACTACGCCAGTTCCATTCAAAATAGCGACGAAAAGTCTGTTGCACACGAAGCTCTCTATGCACACTCACGAAACAAGCGCTGTCTCTTGTTTGAGGCCCCGAGGCGAGAACAGGTACGCCACCTCAAAACCGTTGAAGGAAGGCCAGTAGACTCTTCTAATTAGAGCGAGAGAGGATGAGGAACCGGTGGACATGTTGCATCCCTCGGCGCGTGCGACCGGCCTTAACCGATTCTTCAGAAGACTCGTACTCGATACCTCACGAAGAGGTCACATACAAAAGACCCTGAGGTTTGCGCTTGACAACTGTCTATCTGTCTCTACCGAAGAAGCTTTCTCCCAAAGTGACCGCGCCAGTGGTTTCCCTTAAGTCTCCTCTCCTTACGTGCGCGTCAAGCCCTGTGGGCCTTTGATTGTTCAACCTTTCTCAGCTGTCGAGTGTACATACACCGCAAAAATATCATGTCCCTTCTTGTTCGAAAGGGAGTGACGGAGACTAGCTCTCGTCTCTTCCCTTGATCGACAGTATAGAAACGAAGAGAAGAGAGAGAACCCGCACGCCACGCTCTACGTACGGCACAACCCAGCCTTTAGACAGCATACCGTCCCCCTCCTAGTTTCTTTTCTGGTTCTGCAGCTCGCTCGAGCCTTTTCGGTTTGACGGACAAAGCGAGTGTTGGATCTTCTTTTAAGGGAACTTTCAGTTTTTCTGAAGCCTTTTCAAGAGCTGCTCTCGTGACCGGGTATTTATCCTTGGGTATACCTCTAGGAGGCGCAACGTGCTTCACCAATCGGCCTCGTCCACCTTTCTCTCGCCAGCCTCGACACAGCCCTTGCTCCATATCCTGACAGAAATGCATGGATCACCACCCAATACCCTTCTCGCTACGTTCCTGACAGTCAGGTCCATTTGCCGAGGAGCGTGAAGCGCGGGACGCTCCATCGAAGTTTATAGAGAAGTGGCCGCGCACTCACGTTCGTGACTCTCCTTCTGTACTACATACGTCTCTCCAATACTCAACACTTGAGACCCGCTGATACCCCCGACCACTCTGCTTGCCAGTGCTTATATATCTACATCGCTCTCTCTCGAGGAGATTCAAGCATACGTCGCAAGTACCTGATCGAGCTACCCTGCCGGCACCTGTTGAGATGTAGCGTCTCATACGAGGTATGGAGTTGCCGGTGGTAGAATCTCGTCGAGAAAGCTTCCTACATGCTGAAATCTATGCATGCAACATGAGCAGACACCTCGCCTGTATATCTGTTGTTAGCTATAGTGGCCCCTCTGTGAAAGAAATTCCTTCCGTTTCCATGGCCAGACAAAAAGAGAGCTCAGCTGAGTGTCTATCTATTATTCCACTGATTACTACGGCTCTGACTTGTAATGACGGAAGATCAGAGAAGAGAAAGATACAAGAAGTGAAGGAGGAACACGTAGGTCATGACCAACAGAATATTACTGATAATTTTTTGAGTGAGCTCCTTATGGCAAGCACGGCTGCGTATTCTTCTATCTGCTTTCAGCCTCAGCGGTTCTTCTCGTGCACGCGAGAAGAACAGCACCAAGTCATCCGAGTGTGAGGAAAAAGAACAAGAAGCGCTCAGAAGACACAGCGGCCGACAGTCATTGTGTTGATGGTGCCGAAGCCTCGAAGATACCAGCTGCATAGATCGCAACACGTCATATTCTACTGATATTGATAGGTATGTATGTATACATTGTGCTTACCATCTGAAGGAAAGGGCATCGAGTGAGGTCATCTATCATAATACCATACTGCTTCAGGCGGCAATTAGGGACGGTACAGTTCTTCGGGTGTTTTTTCTTCCTGAGAAAAAAAAAGGCAGAAGAAAAGCCATCCAAACAAGCCAAGAGAATCGAAAGAAGAATGATGTATGCCGATCGATGTCGATGAATTCATATAGATCACCACTTTTCGTGCAGCGAATGTATAACCCCCCGAAACATGCCCATAACGGAAATGTCCCCCTGCCCTTTCTTTCAAATAGGAGGGCCTTCTTGATATGCTTGTTGTTTTGCTGGACTCCTGCTGAAGACGACTGTGTCGCTTTCGACAAATTGAAGTGAATGTTCAGAGAGCTCATGCAAACCTGATCCTTATCGTGAGCGTATTCCTTTCGCACTTGGAAAGACCTTATCTATTCGGATTTTCCCACACAGGTGTTACATACACACTATCATCTTATATACGGGGTATACACCCACATACGCATCAAAGGCAAGAGACAAAGGGAAAGAACATAGGGCCCCCCTGAGACTGCTGACCCGCCTTATAACAACAATATCTTTGAAACTCCTGTTGACTATGGTCTACAGGTTTCCAACAGGAGCATGACCACCTCAGCCTCTCTCACTGCCGGCATGATGATGGTCTGCGGTTGTAAATCTCTTCGTATGGCTAGCTAAGCATGCGACAGCATCATCCTCTCACCCTCAATTGTTCTGCACCCCTCGCTTTCTACTTCTCACTGTTCTTCCCGTTACCTACGCTTACAGAACAGTAGGCATACAACTGGACAGTACCCCGACATGATTAACGATGCACATGTCGGAATCAACGGAACTAGCGACTCCCCCTTACCTACCTAGCCTTCTACATACAGATAGATCCCCACAACCCGAGAAGATGATTGGCCTACAAACGCCTTTTCTCCGTGAAAATCGACTAATTGTGCTCTCTGAGCTGTAAGTTCATCTACACCCCACAAGTGTGTCAAGACTTGAATAGAACCGTCCATACGAAAGTATAGAAAGACTGCACACCAAATGGTGCATTCATACAGTTGATTGAAGGCTGACGCCGCCTGCTATTGAACGCAAGACAAAAAAGAAGCTAAGAAAGTGAGTGAGGCCTGTAAACCGAAGGAGAGAAAGAACATCCGGTATGGACGGACAGCTCACCGGGATCGACAGGCACCTTGGAAAGGCGTAGGCAAGTAACCATCTGACATTTCTAAGAACTTCACGATCTTATCTTCAGACAATCCTGTAAACCAAACAAAAGTATACTGCAGCAAATCCCATGAAGGAATACGGGAGACGATACTACCTGGCCTTTCATACTCTTCACATTTATCTGAAAGGAAAGAAACGACTGTCTCACCACTCTGTTGAGGTAACTGCGCTCGAATATTCACGCATGTATCTTTGTATCGAAAGTATGGCATGGAAGTAGAAGAACACAATAGCTTCCCTTCAACCTACTGGAGAACTCCGCGTTCTCTAGAGAATAACTCAGCCGTCCCTCTGTCAAAACAAAGAGGCCATCGCGCCTGTCTCCTCCTCAGTAGTTTGATGATGAAAGCTATCGATGAGACACATCGATTCTATCCCAGTGGCACTCGCGAACATTTGACGATGAGAGTGCTTCACACCACTCTAGCCCAGTCAACATACTCGCCTTTACAAAGCGAGGTTTCTATCATATAGTCTAAGCAACAGGAGATGTGCCAGAGTGTCGTTCTTCTCCCCCTCGATAGAAACGAGAAAGGTATGTTTGTGTACTCAGGAGAGAAGAGTTTTTTCCGTATATCAGTCAGTTTGTGCTTATCAGTGAAGCTGCTGAACTGAGACGGTTGATACGTATACGAAAGAGCAAGGAGGGAGAGAAACAGAACCTTCTTACGCTGTTGTTTGAGTCTCTCCTTTTCTGCTCTAGCTGTGGCCATCTCTTCTTCTCGACGCGCACGTTCCATTTCTTCAAGTTCTTGTATTTCATTATCTACGAGCTCAGCAATCAGATCCTTGTTCTCTTCTTTTTCAAGCTCTGTCGTCTTTTGATAATACTCATATCCACCCCAGTCAAGACGTGGAGGGATGAATGGCTTCTTGAAAAAATGCTCATAGTCCAGTGCATACTCTCGTTCTTCCCAGTCCGATTGAAACAGCACCTGTGTGCACGGGGGGGGGCGGGTGTACACACACGCACCAGTCACAGGCGGCAGCACACTATCCCTTACACACATCACCGAGACGAAAGAAAAAGTCTTGTGCAGACACCTAAAGACAAGTTTTCGTTGTCCTAAGTTCATTCCAGTCTAAAGATCTTCGTTCGAAGGTACTTCTAACTGAATACATCTCTCTCAGCTTACATTTACATCTATAAATATGGACATGGCATATACAGGTACATGGCCTACATAAGTGAACACAGAGGCATGGATGATACGTACGTTAGAGGAGAGTAGCCCCGAGGTAGACAACCTTTTGCAGTTGGCTACTACCTTATCTCTTTCCCAGTCTCTCTCCGTGGGTGTAATCGTCTGGAAAGAAAGATCAAGAAGATGAATGAGCGGAGATATGGAAGGGATATGTGAGAGACAGACAGGAAACGGAAGATATTGCTATACGATTACCCGCTCCTGTCTATTGGTAAGTTTGCGTTTGGCTCCTATTAGCCAGTTGCCGAGCGCACGTACTTGCATCTATAGACAAAAGCTGCAGAATACCACACAGCAAGGTAGATTCACCTGAAAGGCCGAGACAGATGAAGGTAAGGAGCAAAATACAGCAAAGAAGACTGCATACAAAGCCACCCACAGAGACACCCTTCAGGTGCTGTACCGAAACACAGGCTTACATTATCGTTATGTTACAGTTGCAGGAACAATCAGATGGTCCATCTATACTCCGTCACCTTACATATCTATTTGGAATAGACAGATGGCTAGACACGTTTGTATGTACGCATGCAATTGATTCGTGAGTACCTTTCCTTGCTTCATGAGTTTCCTCAATAAGGAAGTGCGTTGCCATCGATCTCTATCCCATAGATCCCATCTCCACCTTTTCCCTGAGAGAAGAATCGGTTCATCATCTAGATCACCCATAGGAGATTTCTTTGTTTTGAGTCTAGATACAGTGAGATCTAGTATACATTCTAGCATTTCCTCCTCATCCATTACTTTGTCCTTGTTCTTTTTCTCTTCTTCCTCATCCCCTCGGCCCCCGGCTCCTCCTGCAGCTGCCATCCGTGCCTTGGCGACATCTAAGAGACGCTTGAGATAGTATTCTTTATCAAAGCCCAACTTTTCGGCTTCTTCACGTAGCGCTTTCAATTTGGCTTTAGCGTATTGTCTTAAGAAGAGATGTTTTCCGATAGTGAAGACAGCATGGTCTTCATCTCTCCGTCGATCCATTTCATCAGGATACTTTCTCAATCTCCGAACTTCATCTTCATTGGGCGTAGAACGAAAAGTGAAGTTTTTATCCAGATGAGGGGGTAAAGGACAGGCAAATTCATGTAAAGGCCATTCAGGTAAAGGTACAGGACGTATGCGCCTCATAAGAAGACGACGACGATGAGACGGTCGTGTACCAAACACGGGAAGTTTATTCTCTGCATGCTCTTCTTCTTCTTGTTCTATCCGTATTTGTTCATATACCTGGCATTCTGCTGGGCTACGGGATCTCCAGAAGTTACGAACATCTTCAGGAGAAAGGCTCTCTGAGTCTTTCTTCTTCAACAGGATATTATGAGGATGATTTCTCATCAGGTCTTCTCTTTTCTCTTCTCCAAAGCTCCTAAGTGTCTCTCCTTCCGTTTCACTACTGACGGCACGGTATCGATCTTGACGACGACCGAGAGTAGACAAAGGATCCCTGGGGACCGAAGCTCCTTCTGATGTCTTCAGATCTTTTTCAACATCTGAAAGAGAAGAAGAAAAAGGCAAATCTCGATAGAAGCCTTTCCGTGATGTAGGAGGATAAAGGTAAGGGCCAAAGAAATGACGTGTGTGTGTAGGAGCATTAGGATTGTCTTGTAAACGAGATTGATGATAGTATGGCTCCGCAGTCCAATCTCTCTCTAAGAAAGACGGCTTTGATGACTGGCTTTGACGGGAGAACGTAGACGAAAACGGGGGAAGAATTCTTCTTCTTGTCCTAGGAGACGGCGGAATGGGTAAAAATGGCGAAAACCCTCCGTCACTTAGGCAATCAGTAAGAGGTGGTGATGCTGGTGCGAAAGGGGGCCCAGAAGAATCAAGCGGATTACCACTGAAGCACGGTGTATTGCGACGTCGCCTTTCGATCGTAGGCAGTTCAAGTGTATCAACATAACGGACGTCATCATCATCAGACGCGAGAGACGCGAGTTCAGAAAGAATATCGGACTGGGAGAGACGATCCTCCTCCATTGTGAAGACAAAGAGAGCAAAAGGCAGAGCAAGAGTAGAGGCACATAAACGGACGGCGGGGGAGAATGAGAAAAAAAGAAGTTGGAACCTTGCTACATAGAAAAGCAGATGCAACGAACACTCTGCGAAACAAGGCTTTCAACTGAGCCTTAGAGTATGCCTCATAAAGAAAAAGGCTTCACAATCGCTATAGACTGTATCTTCTCAGTGTGGAGAGAAGCAAAACCGTTTCAGGACGTCTTATCAAGACGAGGCAGCGCGACAGGTCCACATTTGTACAGGCCGAACAGAGGAAAAGGTAGACAGACGGAGAGGCCAGTGAATGGACAGATGCATGGATCGCGGCTGCATGGTGAAGCTAGAGGCTAGTTACACCACACCGACTGTTAGACTTTTGTCACTCATTTTCTGACAGAGATACAGTGATGACTGCGCCACGGCACCAGTCATTAGAGAGGTCGACGAAAGCAAAAGGCTTCACGAGTTTCCCGTGAAGTGAGTTAACTTGCAACAAAGCAGAAGAAATGCGGACAGGAGACAACCTTTTGTCGTCTTTGACGACTGTCCCTCGTTTGTCAGTCCCGCAGAAGAGATAACACCAACACGAAAAGTCCTACGGCATGATCGAGGTAAGCTGATTCAACAATTCAACGGGAACCTGTTGGCTACGGCAAGCCATTTGAGAGACAACGAGATCTTGAGAAGCATTCGCATGCACAATGACGCAGTACCCAGCGGTTTAGACATCTAGCCAGCTAGCTCGACAGCGAAGGAGCCGATGCATGTGGTAGTCACTCCCACGTCGTTAGCCGGGCTTCCTCGGGGACGCCTACACTAGTTGGCGAGGAAAGAGAGCGCGTATGTGAAACTTCGTTTGTCACAAGTGTGCTGCCCACGCGTACAAACAGCGGCAGCAACGCGCTATGGTTCGCCACTGCTGGGATGTGCGACAACGGCTACCGTTTGACGTCAGATGTCCCCAGCACATCACAGAGAGTAGAAAAATAGTGATTTGTAATAGTAAGAATTAGTTCCTGGGACGATCGGAGCTCCGCCCTCGCTCCCGATGATCGCTGGCAGCCACCGAGTGTTGCGTTATCACTCTCCCGCGAGATATTTCGTGAATTCAGAAATTCACGAAATAACTACACCGATAAAGCTACCCTACAAAAAGGGTACATTGAATTAGAAGATTGGTTAGTTAACTAGCTTTTTACTGTATCTCTGCCTGTAGTGTTTGCGAGAATTTGTCCGTTCGGGACTTCTGATAGGGACGGATCCGGTCAGAAGAATCTCCTGCACTTGTTGATGTGCCAGCTCACGGTGTCAGG
>NW_027153503.1:0-361 GCF_002600585.1 Cystoisospora suis
CCTTCTGCTGGAGTCCTTTCGGTCGCGTAAAGCTTATTAGCCTTCCCTAGAAGGCCTAGAAGCTTTCTGATGCCGCTGGGGCTTCCCCCGGCATCCCGGCGTGTCCCCTTGCACGCCCTGCTGATCTGCGTTGTCCCCTTCTGCTGTTTCCGGGCAATTGCCGGCCCTTCTGAGCTTTCTGTAGGGGTCTCCTGCTTCTCTTCTGAGTGTATGGAGGTCCTGAAGTCCATATCCTGCCATTCTGGATGCGTGGCGATCTTGCGCCGCCGCGTGGTGGTCGTTGCGTGTCTTGGTTGTAGATCTCGAGGTCCAGTTTACGGTTAACCACCGCTCTTTCGCTCTTAGATCCTTGCTGCAACGT
>NW_027153504.1:0-915 GCF_002600585.1 Cystoisospora suis
CCGCCCCCCGTTCGCCTCTTTTTTGATGATGGTGGTGTTCCCCTCCTTGATGACGCCGGTGCTGGTTGGTCGGAGTGCTCCGCTGACCTTGCTTCTCGCCGTCCGTGCGTTGCGTACCGTCCTGGCTTCCTGACTGTGTGCGGTTACTGGTTGCCGAGTCGCGCCTCTCTCGCCGGCCTGTTGGCTTCCTGACTGGCCGTTGTGGCAGTCAGTTCTTTTTCTTCCGTCCCACTTTCTCTTGGATGGCGTCGTCGTTTGTTTCCTAGCGCCCTTGTTTTTTCTTTTTGCTCCCCTTTTCTTCTTGTTCGTGTCCCCCCGTCGTCGGTCAACCCTTTCCCGCTCTCCCTCGTCACCCTTTTTGCCGTTTTTCTCTCCGCGCCGCTTGCGGAGCTCCGCTCCGTCCTCGTCCTCCGCCTGCTCTTTCTCCCCCCGGGTTGGTTCTCTTCTTTCCCTTGCCTCGTCGTCACTTGGTGCTTTCCGCCTCTGCTTCATCGGATTGCTTGGACTTCTTCTCTTCGTCGTCGGTGGTTCCCTGCCTTTCTTCCTCTTTTCCCTGTCCGTCGTGCGGTCGTATCTGTCCTGCGCGTGTGGCGCGTCTCCCTTTGCGGCGTCCTCTTCCTGTCGCGTGGTTTTTGGCTTGGGAATCTCGGCGTGGGTGCTTGCCGACGCGTTCTTTTTGGCTTTTCGTTTTCCTCTTCTTCCAGTCGGGTCATCAAGGCCAAGCGTCCCCGGCGTCGGCTTAGGCGCCTGCAGGTAAGTCTTCTGTTTGCTTGTCTCCACTTGTGAGTCTTGCCTGGGTGCCTCTCCCCCCGTCGCTCTTCGGCTCTCTTCATGATTGTCCATCGCCAGCACCTGGCCCAGGTGGGGATCGAACCCTAGGCCACCTGTTCTACAGTCCGAGGCGTTTCCACTGCA
>NW_027153504.1:1181-1798 GCF_002600585.1 Cystoisospora suis
TGGTGTTTCAATCCACTTGCTTTTGGGGTGTTGGTCTGCCTCGCCGGCGCCTAGAGCCAACTTCCCTTCGTCCGCTCCCTGTTCGCGTTTTTGTTTCTTTGGGTTCTTGTCTTCAGACGGTCCTGTCTTTCCGTGTTGTCCGTGCCAAACTTTGGTGTTTGTTCGCACGCCGGGTTGTCGGGGATGGGCTCCCGTCGCCTTGGTCATCTCGCACCTTGAGCCTCTTAGAGTACTGCCGTTCGATCGGGGATGGGCTCCCGCCGACGGATCGCATCGTAGCCACTCTCCTCTTAGACACAGGGGCAGCCGGGATTGGGACCCCGCTGTCCTTCCACGACGCATGCTACGGCTCTCTCCATGAGCACGGGTCGCGTGGGACTGGGCCCCCGCCGGCTCGCCACCTCTCAAGATAGGGCTTGGCGTCTCCGCGCGGGCCACGGTCGGACGGGAATGAGCCCCCGCCGGCCCTGCAGTTACACCGCGACGCTTGCTGCGCCTTAGGCGGAGTGCGAGTCGCAGTTGGCCCGTCTTTCTCCCGAAGCGTAGCGAGAGCCTCCTACACAGAGTTGTTTGATGTCGGGGCCTCAATGCCCCTCGACTAATGGCTCTTCCGTGGG
>NW_027153504.1:1876-3158 GCF_002600585.1 Cystoisospora suis
CACGGGGCATAACACACAGGTGAGGCAGGCCGA
This sequence comes from Cystoisospora suis, assembly GCF_002600585.1. NCBI lineage: Eukaryota > Apicomplexa > Conoidasida > Eucoccidiorida > Sarcocystidae > Cystoisospora > Cystoisospora suis. The sequence goes on from NW_027153504.1 coordinate 1,910, forward strand.
CGTGATGAACTGAGTCGTTCCTAAGTCGGGCAACGTCCCCGGCCTCCTCACTGGCCACGGTAGCTCTTCGGGGCACTCCCTGGGTGCTCGCCTTGTCCCGGTGGTGGGCGCCAACCTGTGAGTTGGTGAGTTGCTCCCCTTGGGTATGAGGCCCCTGGGGACGTCTGCCAAGGAAGCACGCTCGGAGCCCTCGCGGGCGGCTGACCCTTTGCCGCTGAGAGCGGACCCGTCCTCGGCCTGCTGCCCTTGCCTTCTGCCTTCCGCGTGGCCCTTCCTTCGTGTTGCATCCCGTGTCCCAAGAACCTCCTTGCTTATGTCTCGCCTCCACATTTTTTTCCCGCTGGCTCGCCAGCACGTCCTTGCCCTGGGTTAGTCCCCCTCGTCTTCTGCTGCCGGCCGCCTGTTCTTGGCGGCTCGCGTTCCTTAGTCGTAGCTGGTCCTGCTCAGTTGTGCCTATAGTCTGGCCTAGTTCACCCGTTTCCGCACTTTTTGCTGCTCGCTGCCTAGTGGGCCCTTCTTGGTCCCGCCTGTTTTGTCGTCTGTTTGCTACGTCCTTCCAACTTCGACTTGAATCTTTTCGGATGTCGGCTTCTCGTTCGCCTTGTTTTCTTGTTGCTCGGGATTCTCCTTCCCGCGTTGCCTCTGGCTTTGCCGTCGGGCTGTGCGGTCCGTGAGGGTCGTTGGTTGGCTTCGTAGCTGCCCAATGGTGTTGCCAGATCGCGTTGAGCGGGCGAAGCTTAGCGTTGCTTCCCCTACCTCTTTGGCGTTCGGCGCCCACCCACACGAGTTCCCGCACTTCACACAGCTTATCACATTGCTTGTGTCCGAGCTCGCACTTGGGTTCGCCACTCTTGTTTTCGGACACGTTTTCTGTCACTACACGGAGCGCTGGGGTGCTCATCCCCAGGTTGTCGCCCCCTTCCACACGAACAAAGAATGGACAGTCTCGGACTGTCTGCACTTGTTCCCGCTGTCTTTCGGGTTCCCTAATGGTTACCCGTCGAGGGATGCTCTCAGCTCGCCGACGTTCCCTCGCTTCGTCGGGAGCCGTCAGTTTGACTGCTTGTCCGGGCATTCTCTACTCCAGTGACCTAACTTGCCGCAGTTGTAGCACTTGTTGCTCTGCCTCTCCGGGCTATGCTTCGTCCTACTTCCGTCGCGGTCGCGTTTGCGGCTCAAACTCCGATCTCGCTGCACGTCGCGCTCTCCGCTTAGTGACCGGAGTCTCAAACGGTCGCGTTCCTCGCTC
>NW_027153504.1:3228-3683 GCF_002600585.1 Cystoisospora suis
CGGGGTTCCGGTGACTTGAGCTTCTCCCTGAACCTGTCGCGGCCTCTTGGGCGCCTGTCCGGGCTGTCGCTGGACGAAGGCGAACGGCGCTTTCGCTCGTGCCGTCGGTGTCGTCGCTCGTCCCTTCCCGGCGAGCGTCTCCGGTGGCCTCGGTTAGCTTCGTTCCATACCTCTTCCATGGCTACCGCCTTGTTGATGGCCTCCAGCATACGGGTGGGCTCCCACCCTGCGATAGCCATACGCCACTCCGCTCGTAGGCCACGTATGAACGCCTTGGTTCGCTCGGCCTCCGACATGTCGAGGCACTTAGCCACGGCTCGGTTGAACCGTTCCAAGTACTCTTGCACCGAGCCCGTCTGTTTCACCTCTGCTAAGCGCGCTCGAGCTTCATTTTCACTTATTGCGTTGAAATGCCTCCGCATTACGTACTTTAGGCCTTCCCAGTCCTTTGGCGC
>NW_027153504.1:3741-4058 GCF_002600585.1 Cystoisospora suis
GCCCAGAACAGTTTGCGATGTTCCGGGACACCTATTCCCATCATGTAGAGCTCCATCTTGCTGATCCACGCTTCCGGGTTCTGTCCATTGAACCTGCGTGGGCGGAACACTCGGTCCGGCATCTCCATATCCACGTCTCTCGCGTAACGCACCATGGGGGCTGTCCGACCATCTATTTGGTGTCGTCCTCGCTNNGGACTCCAGGCCCGCTTGGGGTCGCAGGCGGGAATGGTCGCTCGGCGTTACCCTGCATTATTGCTCGGTGGTTTCTTCTTGCTTCGTCGAGTTGTTCCAGAGTTAGGGGTCCTAGCGACGAT
>NW_027153504.1:4147-4887 GCF_002600585.1 Cystoisospora suis
CCCCTTTTCCCCTGGAGGAAGTGGTAGTCCTGGGTCAGTTGCGGTATTGCGGAGCGTCGCTGTTCGCCGCGCGGGGGCTGTAACCGTGCTTCGCGTTAGCTGGGCGATCTTCTCGATTTCTTTGGTGAGCTTCGGCTTGGTGGTTGCGGGTGCCACTGTGTGACGCCGGAGCTGGCTGTCGCCAAAAGTTGACCGTTCTCCGGACTGCCCGACCGTTGAAGGTGGCATGTCTGTGGGATACTAGGTAGCGGCTATGCAGCGTTGCGCGAACGCCGGTAGCGCAGGGGTCCTGTGCTGGGCGCAACGTGTCGATCACAATCGCAGTGCCCACCAGTTGTCATACTGGTCCGGATGGACTCAGTAGAGTTTGGGAACGTAAGCGATTGCTTCAGATAGGAAAGGTTCGTTATCACACAAGCACGGTATCTTCACGTTCAACACGCACCGTCCAACCCAAGTGCCTATGGATTCCCGGTGCTAACACACGCACGCACGAGTACACATCTCTCACGAATCAATAATAACAGGAATAATAGAACTGACTACTGGCTCTCGTCCGTTCGGGGGCCGTTCCTAGGCTTTGTCTCGTGCGGGTGCGGGTGTGGGGTGTCTCTTCGTGTTCGAGTGCGGTGGGTGGGACCCCGCACGCTTCCCCGTGCTTATCCTCCGCATGCGTTCGCGTTCTTGCTGCCTCGTGCATGCACGGTGGCTCGTGCTCGTGTCAGGCGTGCTCCCTGACA
>NW_027153505.1:0-1941 GCF_002600585.1 Cystoisospora suis
AGGTAGTTTCTCTCTATACACTATATATACGCCCCTTACGTCACCCTTCCATATTTGTGACATAGCACTCGCTCTCGTCAGCATCCAAGAGTTTGTGCTGAGTTGTATGCATGGGACGAGCCAGCGATTCCCGTGCCCTGGAGGCCGAGCTTCTTTCGGCCAAGTATGTGCTGCGTCCTGAACAGAACTGTCCTGTGACGAAGCATGAACCGGGCGCCCCGCGTGACCCAGGAAGCACTTTTTTATATCCCGGCTACACCATGTCCTAGCGCCAACTCTTGCTTTCTCGTACCTCGGTGAACTCACTCCAGCCAGTAAGGCGGCATTTGCTCTTTTTCCCTCAATTGGACCCGTACGCTGTCGGCCGGGACTTGAGACAGCGGCGAGGACAGTGCTTGGCCCGCCCACAGGCTGATTCCCACAGGATATGACCGGGGGCCTTCTGCATCTCAGTCAAGCGTCACTGGGTCGCTGTGTCTCTACGGGCTACCGCTGTGCTGTCGCACCCAGGGCCGCCTCGTACAGATGCCGTGAGGACGAGAAAGCGCCCCGGTCGAAACTGATGTCACGGCGAATGCTCCTTTCGTGTCTTGCATTATACAAGTATTTCTTTCTCTTTTTAGGTGTTATAACGGCTTGAAAGTGAAGAGGGAAGAAAAGAGACGAAAGGGAAGAGGCGGAGCGACGACTGGAGACTGCCACCGATGAGGACCGTAGGCAGCCCATCCCGGGCAGAATGAAGATGAAAGCCCCCACGTTAGAGCCAAGCCACAACCGGGGCAGTTTTCGTAAGAGAGTCGTGGAGCATCTAGCACATCCCATAGAGCACAGTAACGGATGGAATGTAACCAGATAGCCGAAGTACCCTTATCCAGGAATCCTCGGCGGAAGGCAGAGCAGCACTCGAGGAAGAGAGACACACAGGCACACACGCGACACTCTTACCTCGTGGACACATATGCTACATTTGAAACAACTACTGAACAACAGAACCCCTCGTATGGAGGAGTCTGGGAAAGTACTTGACCGGCTGCAGGACATAGCCGGGGTGTCACAATCTGCTGGTGTACCTCTACTGATGAGTGTTTCGACGGCTGCCCTTCCGCGACACTAATGAAAGGGTCCGGCAGTGAACGTCAAGGCTACCATCCTTCCCGATTGTGACGCGCAGCTTGTGGTAAGTAGGACCACCAACTGTTCCACGAGAAAAGCATTCTCCCGTGCCGTACTTTTTCACTCGAGAACCTCGTGGTTCCGCTGGCGACACGGCGGTCTCGCCCGCAGCAGTCGAGTCAAAGTTCAATTGTCAGTCTGATGCGTCACAACATTTTCACCAAACCGGACAGTTGCCTTATTGGTATAGCCACAAGATTGCGTCACAGTATTCTTTCACTCTCGGTCCATACACGAGGTGATACCACGCTGCTATGTCCTCGTGGGTAGAAAATCTGGCCACAATCGTTCACCACACCGCAAGGATGTCGATTTTTCCCCTTTTACCTTTAACTATCTTCACGGCGGCACATCCGCAAGCGCGGCCGGCACGGCAACGCAACCTGAAGACTGGCAGCACATCCCAAAGTGCTGCGGTTGCCACTGTCAAGCCCCGCCCAGCAAACAAAGGCCCTAGCCAGGGGCGGATAGAGTAGCTTGTAGTACATCCCAAATTATCACAAGTGTCTGCCAGTGTGGGTCTGACCTGACCCAGTGTGCCCTTCCTCAAAGAACAAGTACTCTACCGGGGTATAAAAAATGGTTGCTCGTGTCATGAAAGACGAGCAAATGTCGAGGACGACAATGCGAAGGGGGCATGAGTCAATGAAATGGACCTCCCCCTTGCACAAGGTGACACCGCCCGTAAGGCCTTCTCGTAACGCCACAGTGACCGGACGGTCGCGCGGGAAAGGTGAGAACTTGTACGATTTTCCCTGCCCATTTGTC
>NW_027153505.1:1951-3496 GCF_002600585.1 Cystoisospora suis
GGAGATGAAAGAAAAGTAAAAAAGGTAAAAGGTAAAAAGTCCCTCTTCCCTCTTCATTCTCCCGAGGGGAAAATCCTTTCCCTCTTCTCTTCTTTCCCCGTCCGCCCCTAGTCTTACGTCGGCCGGGGCGGCCCGGGAGTTCCCCGTCATCTCCGGCCGAGACGTGGTAGCTAGCCAGCACGGTTTGCAGTCAGCCGTCGTCTCCGGCGTCATCCGTCATCTAGCGTCATCTTTCCCGCGTCATCCGTCATCTGCTCGCGTCATCCGTCATCCCCCGGAATCGATCGAAGCCAGCGCACCGGCGTCAGTCTCCAGCCGCCGCTCCGATCTTTTCCTTTTTTTTCCTTTTCCCTCTCCCTTTTTCTTTTTTCTTTTTCTAATTGTGCTGCAAGTCAGGGAAAGAGCCCGGGAAAAAAGTTTCCCCCGATCCTGGCAACCGCCGGGCGTCCTCTCCGGCCGCGCCCTAGGCACACTCAGGCTCCAGTCCGTACGCAACACGCCAGTAAGATAAGGGAAGCTCAACTTCATAGCACACTCACGAGATTGCAACAGTGGAATAACACAAGGAAGTCAAACTTACGTAGCACATGCCACAAGTTCCTGGCCACCGCTGCTAAGCCATCGGGCACCACAGGTAGAACACAGCACGCACTATAAAACGCCGGGCTGTCATCGAGTATCCTACGACGCCCTCTATAGAATGTCGGCGGCTGTTTCGTGGCGATAGTGGCTCCCTGGCATCAGCTTTCGAAATCTTGTGTGCAGGATGTGAGACTTGCTCCCACATTGGTGCGCTTAGCGTAGAGGGAGGAGAGCAAATTACAGTTCTAGCACAGGCAGGGCCCGGGCGACCAGCTGTCGAGCTGTGCGAGTCTTTGTCTCACGGCAGTCAGCGCAGCCGCACGGTTTCAGAGCCAGCAGCCTTGCGCTTTCTTTTAGCGTGCTAGTGAAAAGAGTTCCGTGACACCAGCGTCCTCGAAGGACAAAAGATCTCTCGTTCGAAGTGCACCGTCGCCAGGTCCCCTTTCTCTGGTGTATTTTAGCTGCGGTCAACCTCATCACTTGGACTGCACGCGACGCGGAGACGCTGCACTGGTACAGCGAGTGAGGACTGTCGGATACTCCCACACCGCCCGAGACTCCCTGTCGGGCAGGCTGCCGGACTGTCCTTCGTGGAGCGGGGTTCCCCGACGCGCCCTTCACGACTGGCGTTCATTTTTGCTAACCTGTTGAATTTTTCAGCATCGTCTAGAGCGGATCGTCCGAGGGAAGTAAGAGACAACGAATGACGGCGAAGTGGGCTAAATGCCATTTTTTTTTGTAAACAATGGCCGGGTAGCGTGTTGCACAGACGACTGCCGCCTGAACAACCCATCTGCTACTACGTTGCCACGCCCCGCTTTGTCCCAAGCGTCTAAATTAGATTCCACTGCTTGTTGCAGGTTGCGGCAAATCCTGCATGAATTCATGAGCGTGAGAAGCGATGCCGTGTTGTGAACAGACGATACAGAACTCGACTGATTGAATTCTCTGCGTCGACTGTTT
>NW_027153505.1:3802-9627 GCF_002600585.1 Cystoisospora suis
TGCTGTCACACCGTGTCGCGACAGAAAAGTTTGACATTGTGAGAGACGCTGATCGCTGTTGGCTGAATCACTGTTCAGGTTGCGTCGAACCCTGCGTGAATTCGTGAGAACCACGAGCAATACCGTGTTGCGGATGGACGATTCGGAACTCGACTCCTTGAAATCTTCGCGTGGCTGTAATTTCCTTGCGTGTGAGAGCATTCTGAGGAGAGAAGCATCACAGGCTGTAGGGTGGCATCTCAGAGATGGCTGCGTCCTACAACGACGAAGTGCGTAACGCGCAAACCATACTAACAAAAGGAGGGTTCCTACACTGAGCACACGAGAAGGGGGCTCTCGTGGAACAGCGTACGGATCGGAACCCGTACTGTACGTCACAAGTTGGAAGGGAAAGTGTGTATATAGAAATATAGATAGCCATACACATATGTATATGTTTTCGTATAAATAGCTCTCTTTATATGCATCATATAAATGCCTCATCCTTCTTTATTTGAGACACTCTGATAGCAGGAGTGTCTAAGGTGCTCCGGGACAGCACCCGGTCTTGTGGGTATGTGTTGTTCTATTACTCGAATACCTTCTCCAGGCATCTTCTTGGATATTCCCGAGATATAGACTCTTCAACAAGAGGTTCCAAGCTTTTTTTGGTTGGTCCTGAGATACCATTCTTTTACCTGATGTACTACTCTCATCCCGCTTGGCTCGAGCGTTTTCGTCACAAGTGATGGAAGCAGAAGGGAAAACACCCCAGTGCCTCCCCCTTGCGACGTATCGTTGCCGCCGGGGGAATTCAGTATAAGTATCCAAACACAACTGACTTACGTATCGAAACACGACTGGCACCAAAACACGACTGACACACCTATAAAAACACGACTGATCACCTTCCATCACCTTATTTTCATCACCTTACTAGGTACACCAAGGAACCAATGGAAAACCATGGGGCCCGACATAAGCTTCCATCTCCGACACCAGCTTCCATAATGCGTTCCTCAACTCGCGTCACATAGTACTCTCATAGTACTCGCAGCACCCAATAGATCCGTAGGGATCCGTAGGAGTGCCATTGTCATTCATGACAGCGCAAGGTAAACCCTAACCCTAAACCCTAGCCAATTCATTAGTTTCTGCGAGTCGGGAGCCCGCGGGCGAGCTTCGCATAGATACCAGACGGCCCCCTGGGACCAGGTGGCCACTCCATCTAGCCTTACATACCTAATTAGCTAGCAACCGGTTGCGTGTAGCTCGAAGCGCAGCTATGTCTAACTAGCGAAGTGTGTCCAGTCACCAGCTACATGGCCAAACACGTGCGTCGGGCCAGGTCGGAGAAAGGAAAGTTGGAGATCTTGTCTTTGCTCCAGCAAGTTCCCCTGTTGCCGGCCCGAACCCGCCATCTCTAGCTCGATCCTTGTCGATAGCCATCTGCATCTAGTCAGAACGGAGCATGTCTGTAAGGCAAGGGAGAGGGAACCGATAATTCTACAGAACGCAACCCGCAGCTAATGGTAACCGAAGCACGCCTTCCACGGTCCGCTGCCCAGTTTGCTTTTCTCGTACTCAGTTCCCGCGCGCAGGCTAGTCCCTTCCTCTCAGCGCCGGCTAGAAATCCGGGGGTCATGGAGCAGCATATAGCGTCCGAATTCAGCAAATGTTGAGCGCGGAGCCACTCACGCAACTAGGGTAGTCGGGTGGCAGTGACGAGAGCGAGACTTTTTCCCGCGGCTGGGACTTTGGTCACGAGACAGTCTCTCTGCAGCAGTCTCCGGACGGGGACGGCGGAAGCTGCCGAGATTAGCGGGGCACCGCCAGTAGGGCGGTAGGAGCTCACCGCAGTCTGGGGCTGAGCTCCTCGCCTGCCAGGCTTGTCCGGCTTACTCTCCCGGAAACGTAACATGTGCCTCAACTGTGACAGGCCCACTCTATCTCCGCGTCCCTTCGAGGTTCGCGCTGCTTTACAGTCGCTTCTGGACGCATTTGGCGTTAGATGTCTCTAGTGTGTGTGTTTGAGGGTCCGTAGAAAAAGCGACTTCATTGTGACGGTTTCTAAACACACCTCTACTCGCTAGCCGGTGAGTTCGTAGCACCCTGGTAGAGAGGGTGAAAAAGCCCGTCAAGCTCGGCCTCTGTGCAAACGGTGGGCTGTGGTCGGCAGATTCTGGAACACCGGCTACGCCCGGGGGTCAGCACGCTGGTTTCCCGGAGGCCTTGTCACAATTTCGAGGCTTCAGGGAGTGCTCTAGGACGTTTGCCCGTTGACAGGCTCCTGCATAAGCTGCTGATGAGCATGACAGTCCCTGCGTCTCTAGATCCACGCTCTTGCCAGTCGCTTCGTGCCGAAGCTGCCAGGTCGGCAGACAGAGGATTCTGTGGAAGAGTCCGCTGTCTGCCGACCTGGGGGTAAACCCATTTTAACAAAGAGGCACGGTTCAGCGGCGATTTAGCGCTCGTATGCACAGGGCGGCTTCGACCTTAACAAGCTACTGAAGTTGAGGCAGAAGTCCCAAAATTTCAGCGGCAAGGGTCAGTCCGTAGGGGGATGGATCAATGCTATGGAGTTGTTTTTCCGTGGGCGGAGACGCACGAAGACATGGAGCTGTGGGTTGCGGAACCATTCTTGGAGGGGGCTGCGCTGAACTGGTATGTGAGTTTGAATGCGGAGGGAGGTTTCTCTGATTGGGAAGACTTCAATCACAAGTTGCGCATTGATTGTGGGGGAGTTTCGCCTCTGAGAGGGCGGGAGCGTCTGCGACAAGTGCGCCCCGACGGGCTCATTGAAGGCGTATATCTTTGAGTTGAGTAGGTTACGCCTCGACTGCACTGGGATGGCGGTGTGTGAAGAGGTAGAGATGTTCATTGATGGACTGCATCCAGAAATCATGAGGTTGATGGTGACTACAACACCAGCTACCGAGGAAGAAGCCATAGAGTCGGCTCACACGCTCAACGGCACAAGACAGAGAATCAACAGGTGGCGACGGACGGGGAGTGAAGGCACGGGGGGAGCGGACGCGCGTAATGAAAAATTCGACACGGTAAAAAAAGAGATTGAGAAACGACAAAATCATTATGAATCTTTGAAATCTTATTTTTGTGGCAATGATTCTGAACATGCTTTAATTGTTACGAAAGGAGTTTTTTATCCGCCATTAGTTACTTCTTCGCATAAAAATCTTTACGCAATTGATATTCTCTAATGTTATGGGCTACGCACGCGCTACAATAGATGGTACGATTTTTTTTTTTAAAAAAAAGCGTAGTGCTAATCTATTTCAATTTATTTGTACAAATATATGTAATAAAACCGTTTTTAGTTCGGAGCTTAAACTGCAATTTGTCAAAATCTAAAAACTAATTGTTGTACATTTATAGTACCTCCTTTAGAAAAGAAGTAAAATATAAACAAACACACTTTTGTTTTTTCCAACTGTATTTGTTTATACGCACGTGCTACAATAGTTGCTACAGTAATTTTTAAAACCAATGTGATGCTAATTTACTTTTGAAATGAATAAAATAAAGTAGAAAATTCAAATCAAGGGGGTAAAAGGGATGCCTAGGCACTTAAATACAAGGGATGACGTAGAATTATGTACGAAAAACTTATTCAAGTACCCTCTATAAGATATCCGAATAGGGTAGCCTTGTAGTATTTTGAAACTGAAGACTTAGTTGAACGGAATCATCTCAGTACTCAAGGAGAAGGAAAATAACAATTATTCCGTTAGTGGGGGCGAGCGAGTAAGAATAAAAAACGTTCTACGTTTAGTTCAAAAAAGTAAATATACAGAACTGGTTTATTTTGGAAAAACAAGAACTTCTTTGTAAAACTAAATACTCTATAGTGACCGATAGTGCACTAGTACCGTGAGGGAAAGGTTAAAAGGACCCCGGCAGGGAAGTAAAAAGAGACGGACATTCTTATACTGAAAACAAGTGGGCAGCTTTTACCACTAATGAAACGCCAATGAAACTTAGTTTCTATCTTCATTTTTTTTATCATACTATATACTAATTTCAAAAAAGTAGTTTGGCTAAGAATCAAGAGTAGCGAATGGGGCTGCCCTGGAAACAGACCCCTTTTATACTTTTCGCAACAGCGTGGTTCTTTCCGACCACGGAGGGCAGACACCCGTGCGTTCCTTACGCGGTCCAGGTGTTTTGGAGAGGCGGGGGAAAGGAATCGGCGACTACAGGGCAGTGGAGGTAAGCCGCCTAGCTAGGCGGGTTTTTCCGAGAGGACGCAAGGAAGAGCGAAACCGGAAGGGACTTCAGCCCGCTTGAGAAACGACCGCTAGTATGCTGGAAGTGCGGAAAGGAGGGAGAACCACACGACCTCTGCCAGGAGCGTTCAAACTAGAGGCTCTCGCTATATGCGGGGCCCTCATTAACGTCTAAGAGGAGGAGAGAGTCCAGACAGCGCGTGTAACGGAGCGAGGATTGTCAAAAGCCACGCACGAGACAGCAGAGGCGATACAGCAAAACAAAAAGTTTCGGCGATAAGAGACGATAACTAGCTAGCCGCCCCCGAGACAGCCCCTCACACTGCAGTATGACGACTGTAGCAGTCGTCTCCGAGGGGGAAGAACTGTCTGGGAGAAGGAGATTCTCCCTTCGGTGAAAAGAGAGTCTCCGACTCTCGTGTTCTCTCGAGGCCTTCGATTGGTGTGTTTGGTCTCTTTCTCTGATCTCTGGCCAGCCGGCTGCGATGTGAGTCGTGAACGGTCTGTCGTGGTGAGCTGACCGGCGGGTGAACTCGGGGTCTTGCCCGACGCTTTGCATGTGATGGGGACCGCATGCGAGGCCTGCGAGTGCTTTTACGGTGTTGTGAAAGGCTGCGACCCGCGTCCTTGCGCAAACACTTCAGGACGTGTTTGCCCCCCGTACCCCACGTGGAGCTTTGGCCGGGGGGGGAGCGTTCGCAGCGATCGTGGGCCAGTGATACTTTGGGACAGTGCTCTGGTGGGCCTCCTGTTATTTTTTGCGCTTTTCCGACAGTGCCGAGGTGTTGATGGGGAGTTGTGTTTGAGTCACTGCATGGTTCCCGACGCTTTGGAATTAAGCTCGGAACGACCGCAAATAGCTTGGTGGATGTCCTGACGGTGGTCGGGCAATCGCTGTGTGCGTGGCGATCTTTCGAAAGTGTTAGCCTGTTTCCAGACTGTAGTCTCAAGGCTCTGGAACAGTATCCGACATAGCCGAGGGAGGTTGTCCCGCAGGAGTGGCGACGAGAGCGTAGTCTCCACCCCGGTGGGACCCTCGTCACGAGAACGCTTTCTCGTGGCACAGTCTCCGGCTGAGGGCGGCGGGGACTGTACGTCACAGTTACGGGAGGAGACGTCACAGGGAAGCGGTAGCACGGTAGGGAGCGCGCTTTCAGCGTCGATCAGACAGTTAACTCTTTTGACGCGCTGCGGTTCAGAAGAAGCAACCGACAAAAGTTTTTTTTTTCTACTCAGTTCCGTCCTGCTTTTTCTTCCCAGGCGCAACCGAAATCGTAACCTTACACAAACTTGACGGCCCGCCATTTATAGGCACCCAAAGCTCGAGGAGCATCCAAAGCCCTCGAGGCCCAGGGATTAAAGGCGGGAGAAGCAATCTACATCTGAGTTGTCACTGTGGAAAAAGAAAAGACTTTTTCTTTCCGAAGAGAGTTGCTGTGAACCCCGTTATTGTCGGAAGTTCCGCTTCCCCGTGCAGCTTGCCGCGGAGAGGCTTTATTCGCCGGTGCAACCTTTCCTTCCCTTCCTCTTTCTTCTCTTTCAGTTTCTGTCTACGGTTGACGAGGAGAAGGGAGATCGAGGATCGCAGCCACAACTAAA
>NW_027153506.1:0-19519 GCF_002600585.1 Cystoisospora suis
GATTAAAGATAGATAGATAGAGAGATTAAAGATAGATTAAAGATGGATAGAGAGATTGAAGATAGATAGATTAAAGATGGATAGATAGATAAAGTAAAGATAAATAGATAGGGTTGACGTTAACCCTATTCCCTCTGGTTATGACGCGTGTCTCGTCTCCTCCTCCTTCTGGTCTCTTGTCGGCCCCGTCTCCACTATCATTCTCAGCCGTCTCTTTTCTACTTCCTCTCTCATACCCCAGCCATGCATGATTCACGAGAATAAATGTCGTAGGCAAGTCTCTCCCACGTCAGTGATCTACCTTTCTCTTGAGAAGAGGATTTTAAAGATATGTAGAAATGTCTCATAGTGGAAAAGGAAAGTAGAAAAGAAGAGAGAAGTCCTCCTTCTCCCCTTCGAAGTAAGAACCTACCTGATGCTGCGATCTTTGCAAGTGGGAATCCAGAGACAACTGCTAAAGGGACAGTAGGAGAAGAGGCTGAGAGAGAAGAAGAAGAAGAAGAGAGAAGATCTCCTGCGGAGAAATCTCCTGTCTTGCCGGGTGGTCTCAGGCTGTTGTCGACGGTACTAGGACTGGATGAAGGTTGTGTCGATGAGACTCCCCTATGAAGAATATTCTCGTTACTTTCCTGACTATGTGAAGAAGACGAAGAAGAAGAAGAATCTGTATCTGGAATCCCTGATCCTATAGAAGAAGAAGATTTAGCTAGGTCATGAGCGTCGGTAAGAGAAGGAGGAGAAGAGGAGAGAGCGGGAGAAGGAGAGGCCTGAAAGAAATCGACAAGATTGGCAAGAAGAAGGGGTGCCTGAATCGTGGCGACTTTGGCAGCTGTTAAACAGAAGACAGATCCGATCACCCTAAGACGATGAGACCTCGACGAAGGCCATAGATAAGGAAGTAAAGAAAAGAGAAGTTCCAGGGAAGATGGAGATGAAGAAGTACGAGATACAGGGCAAGCGGTACATGAAGGTGTATGCGCTGGGTATCCTAGAGAGGTCGTAGAAGAAGAAGAGGAAGACGAAGAAGAAGAAGGAGAAGAAGAGGGAGATGATGGAGATGCAGAGGAAGAAGAAGAAGAAGGAGAAGAAGAGGGAGATGATGGAGATGCCGACGAAGAAGAAGAAGAAGTGGCGGTGGAGAAGAGAAGAGGGAAGTTGTTGTTGCTGTTGCTTTGAAGAGGGTAAATGAGAGGTTCAGGAGAGAGAAGAAAGGCAGGAGAAGAAGAAGAAGAAGAGAGCTGATCGTGTCTCGAAGGAAGATGACGAAGATGAGACGTGGGATGAGAAAAGAAGAAGAGATTTGACGAACACGAGGAAAGTGAAGGCGTTCTGGTGGAAGAGAGAAGAGAGGGAGGATGTGATAGAGAAGGAAAAGTAGAGGTAGAAGAGATAAAAAGCTTTTTCGGACTGTGTAGATCTCGCTTAGAGGAAGAAGGGGAAGAAGCAGAAGAAGATGCTAGCGAAAAGAGACGATCCCCACCTACACCTCGTGTTCCCCGTTCTTGCAGGCGTGAGGAGGGAAGGATAGATTTCCCAGGTGTACGTACACCTGATGAGAGATGTCTGGCTGTCTCCGATCCCCGTTGAAGAGGAGTAGTCATACTAACAGCAGCTGTATTCGACAGAGCGCAAATCAAATGTTGACCTGCCCCAAGAAAGGAAAAAGAAAAAGGAGATCAAGAGAAACAACAGAATGAGAAAGGCAAACAAAAAGACATGAAAAGAAGAAAAACGCAGAGAGAGAAAGAGAGAGTTACGAAGAGATTCTTGTTTCTCTGTAAGGTGTCGGTGCGTCCTCCTGAAAAGCTTCTTATCCCTAGTGACAGGAAAGTAAACTAAACAAATGGAGAGATATGCACCCCCTCTCTGCCCTCTGGACTCTCTCTGTCTATTCAGTCCTCTCGACACTCTTTCACGCGAGGCTCTACACACCGTTTTTCTCCCCGTTCATGTAGAGTACTCGTCTTCTGTCAGCCATTCGATATGACGTGGGAGTGAGAGATGAAAGAATCGGAGAGAGAAAGCGAGGTGTTTCATTTTGCTAGAATCTGTGAAAAAGAGCCACATCAAGGTAGCAAGAAACAAGTCCTTGACAGCTCCCCCATGAAGGAATAGACCCAGAGAGAGAAGATCCAAGAGACGAACAGAAAGAGAAAGATAGAGCGAGAGAAAGAAAGAGTGAGAAAGAAAGTCTTCCTCTTCTTCGTCGTCGTGTTGATTCTCTATGAGCGTGTTTATACCGTGCTAGGAATCTTCCCTAACCATGAGGAGGTGTACAGACGCGAGACGGCCCTCTCCCTCGTTATAGTACACACCTTCTTTCTTCGAGGTTCTTGCCACGCCCCTAGAAGATCTATAGAGGTAACCCTCTCGAACTCACTCGGCGGGAAAGATTCCTATCCATCTTTCTGCTCTCCCCCTTACCTGACAAGATTCTCCTTTCTGCATTGGACCTGAGAAACATCTGGGGAATTGCGGACTTCTTCGAAAGCGAAGACACAGAAGAAAAAGGCTGAGATTTTGGATGCATGCCGGAAGGAAGAAAAAGAAAAGAAGAACGGAGAGAAGGCGAAGGAACATGCGAAGAAGAAGAAGATAAGGAGCAGATAACTTCTTCCTCTTTGTCATCTTGTCTACCTTTCATGAGACCGAATCTTCGGCTGCTTCTTCTCACATTTCTTTCTGGCAAGTTCTTTCTCAAGCAATTCTCCCAAAAGGGAGAATTTTTCCTTGTCGTCAGCATGGTGACAGAAATATGACTGCAATGATGAGATGTCCCTCGTCTGCACCCTCTGGAAGGAAGAGAGAACAACATCTCCAAGAAAGGAAGAAAACAGGGCAGGGAAATGGAGGAAGAGGAACAAGAAGAGAAGAGTGAGACAGTAGAGAAAGAAGAGACAGAGACAGCTATGTTGATGCTTAGCTTTCGTTGTATGGTCAAGAGAGAAGAAGTGAGAAACAACAAGGAATGAAAGGAGACGCTTTAAATTCGCAAAGTCGGAAGTGCAAGATTCAAGGCCGGGAGAAGAGAAAAGAACAGAAGGGAGAGGATCCGGTGTGACTGAAAGAGAGCCCGAGAGAGAAGGAGAGGAGAGGAAGAGGTCTCAACTCCAGGAAAAGAGGGAGATTTGCACTCAGATTGAAGTATACGATGAGGCAGCCAAGAAGTGGTTCACGATAAAAGGACGGAAAGGTACTTCAGAAAGAAAAAGCACAAAAAGGTCCTCTCTATTCTGCCGATCGGGTGCGTCGCCGCCTGTCCATGAGAACCAGGTAACAGCATTTGCCTCAGCGCCGCCCTTCCTCGATTTAGTATCGCAGGTGTATGTGCACCCGCAAAATCTCAGGCATATAGACACCTGCACATGCTGAAGAGCGTGTGCAAGTAAACAGTCTCAAGTGCACGTGCACCTGCAAAGTCTAAGGAACATACACCTGAAAAGTTTCGGGTGTATGTACACCTGAACAGTTCCGGCTCTACGTACACCTAAACAGGCTCGGGTGTATGTACACCCGCACGTCTCGGGTGCATGTATACTGCCAAGTCTCGGGTGTATGTACACCTGAACAGTCTCAGTTTCACGTACATCTGATACTCCCGCTTGTGTGTTCACCTGGACAGTCCTGGATGCATGTTCACTTGGGAAGCCCCGGGCGGTACCTACACGCGCAAAGCGTCGAAGTGTAGGTACACCTGAACAGCCCCGGGTGTCTGTACACCTGAGCAGTTCGGGTGTATGTACACCTGAACTTTCCCGGGTGTATGTACACCTGCAAAGTCTCAAATGTAGGTACACCTGCAAAATCTCGGGTATGCGCACACCTGCAAAGTCGCGGGTGTGTGTACACCTGCAAAGTCTCGGGTGTGTGTACACCTGCAAAGTCTCGGGTGTGTGTACACCTGCACAGATTCAGGTGTATGTACACCGGAAAAGTCTCAGGTGTACGTAGTCCCGTGAAGTCTCGAGTGTATGTACACCCGGGCAGTGTGAGGTGTATGTTTTCACTCAGGCAGTGTGCGCCCCTGCAGAGCTCCTGATGTATGTACACGTACACAGCACCTTCCGCCACTTCCCCCTTTTCCGTGAGATATCCGCCAGAAAAAGAACCTATCTTTTCAAGTCAAGTTCAAGACCATATCCCCTTTAGTTCTTATTGAACGTTACGCGTGCTGGTTCCTATTCCCTTTGCCAAGAGCGAAAGCAGGAAAAAGTGCGAAGAGGATGACGGTGACGATAGTCTATCGTTCCCTGCTCTTGTACAACTACACGACACCGTCGCGGAATTCAGACAGGGCAAGAAGGACGGAAGAAAAGGGAGAGAAAAAAGAATGTTGTTTTGAAGAGGTTCCTCGGCCCGACGAGACTACTCTCAAATCAGGGATACAGCCACAGTCAGAATGGGACGAAACACAGAGGTGCTCTCAGCATCTGCCTCAGGAGGACACTGCGAATGAAGGAGAAGCAGAAAACAGACCAACCGAACTGAAAACGAGAGATTCGATCGTCCTTTCTTAGCTCAGGCGAAAAGCCGATGACAGACGACTCCTGACTGAATCATTGGAGAACGCGAAAAATAGAATCAAGAGAGTATAAGAATAGAAGGAGGTTTCTTTCCTTCTTTCTCGTCTCTGGCTCCAAATTTCGTATAGCAACGAAGATCGATAGATCACCATCGATCATATGCATATGAGACGTGAACCTTTTCCGTCTTTAACTGAAACGTCTTTTCTTTACAAAGCAGACGGACAAGGAGAACGCCTCTATGCGTACACACACACACACACACAAAGTAAGAGATGGATGAGAGAGAAACAACAGCGCAGAACGACGGAAATTGTTGCATTTCAGTCCTCCTACATGAAATAGGGAGAGAGCGAGAGAAGAGAGTCTGGCAGAACAACAAAAAACAGACCGCATGCGCGACAACGAGTGAGTGAACGAGTGAGTGAGCAGGGAACGAGCAAGTGGGTAGCTGTTGAGGAACACGGAGACCATTCATTCTGTTCTCTAGAAGCTTCTCAAAACCTTTCACGGAGACCGATGACAAGTTACGATAGAAAAGAAGTACAACAGCCTTCTGCCTTCGTTCCCTCTGCGAAAGTGGCTTTCTTTCTATTCTTTTCCTTCCACATCTTTCCATTGGGTGTGGTGTCTAGTGCTATCCCGATTGAATCCGAGCAGCAATCCGCTGCCGCAGGGGTCGGTAACTGACTGGGGAAAGCTCGCCGCCGAGGAACGGTCTTGACGACACCCGAAGAGAGAAACTCATCCACGTCCTCAACGTGACTATATTCCCAGACTGTGTGATTACTGCGGGGTGTTCCTTCTTGGCTGCTGGGTGTTCTGCCGGAATCGACCTGGGTCTGTTCTCGGGTCCGGGGTCGGTCTCAGTTCTCGTCCTGTCCCCACGGGTCAGGACCTCGGGTGTCTACCATTGAGGATAGTACTCCCTGTTGTTCTTTTTGTATGCAGCGGCGGCTCCTAGCGTCGTAGGGTCTCCCACTACCATATCTCGTGGCGGCGGTAGTCCCCGGGGTCGCTCTCGTGGTGCTAGGGGCCCAGGTTTCCATCTACTTGATTCTGATGCTGAGGAGGCCTCGTGAGGTCGAGCTCGTGCTGAAGCCGATACAAAGGTCGTAACTCGGGGTACTCACACCACTGAGGTGGCCGACTGTGGTGTCCCAATGCCCCGTTTGGACCTGTCAATGGTGAGTGCGTTGGCTCGGACCATGGCGCGCCATCTCTCTGCTCAAGAGAATAAGTGCATTGCCTGGGTTCTAGAGTGGTGTTCCCTTTTCGACGACCTCCCTGCGTCCCTCCCTACTCTGGTCGTGCGGCCCTCCTGCCTGGTGTCTCTGGAGTGAATGACAATCATTTCCGACCTAGACATCACTCGAGTGAGTCCAAACTAGATCCGCTTCACACAGAGTTAGAAACTTCTTGATTCTCATGACGTGTTTCTGTCCTTCCACTTGCGGTGGATTCTCATTCTTGTTGTTCTGGATCTGTTTCCTCGCAGCCGTGGCGCGTGAGTTGGTATGCGGATTGCAAAGTCTGGAGTCAAGTGTTAAAGAAGGCAAGAGAGTTCCCTCTGTTGTCTCCTTCGCGCCAGGCGCCGGTGGCCGTCCATCCCACTGGCGCTGGACTACCCCTCGTTGAAGGCTCTGACGCCGACAGAACTATATTAGACGAGTCCATAGGAGCAGCCCTTGATGCCGAGCCGGGTGACCGGCTTGGACCTGTCGTACGACCCAGTAGATGAGGGTCAGGAGGGTGATCGTTGTGAGGGTGACTTCATCAAAGCGAACCTAGCACAACTGCCGTGGCGGCGCCAGAAGCGGAGGTGGATGGGCAGCCAGTCCCACCTAGTGGCGCTCTAAAGGCCACGGAGGATCCATCGGTTAGGACCTCAGGTCCAGCCTTGGGCCCCAACAAGGAATCGTCGCGGAAGGGGAAAAGGTCTCCTCGGCGGGACGACCATCGGCCTCCCTCACATCCTGGGTCCCCCTACTACTCTACTACTCATTCCCCTCCTCGCCATCGGTGCCCTCTGCGCCGCGCCTCTTCGCATGATAGGGTCAACTAAACTCTAAACCCATTCCTCGTCCATGGTGTATTGTTTTTTCCATGCCTGTCCTCATCTTCTTACAGCCCGTCATCATCTGCTTTTACTTCTTCAGCTAGATAAACACGTACAATAGGCTCGAGAGGAAGTGCTTCTTTCATGACATATCCGGCTGAGTATGCTCAGTCGGCCGGGAGACCTATCTATCTTAAGCAAGAGGGAATAACTCTCCACGTGCCTTGACTGAAGTGGACGGCATTAGCCTTTGTAAGAAACAAGCTAGTCGTTTTTCGTTCTTGAAGTCGAAAACGAGCAACTTCTCTAGACACTAGAAGTCAGCAAATCTTCTCAAGTGAGCTAGGAAATGATGCGAAAGTGTGTCAGAGGTTTCCTTCAATGGGGTAAGTTTAGAAAGGCGGGTGAAACGAGAACTCCAACCATCCTCCCTTCAGGGAACAAAACAGGACATCCGTAACGGCCTCATAATAGTCACGAAGGAGGTCCTCCTCTCTTGCCAACTAGAGCGACAAAGAGAGAGAGAGAAGCGCCTTCGACCACTCAGTTCTTCGTCATGGTTCTACTGATCTCTCTTTCCAAGCAAACAGCGATGTGCGCTCTGTTCTGGCTACTACTACGACTACTCCTATTGACCTTCTTTCCTTCTTCCTATTCCCCTCGTTTCAATCTCACCGCGGGGCAAAAGTCACGCTCTATTCTCTGCCCTCCGGCGCTCTTCGCACCCGAAGATATTGTGCTTTTAATTGCCTTTCAATCAAACCCTGAACACCAGCATGCCGCTTATTTCGTACATTCCACGAGTCTGTTATCTTATATCGTGAGTTGACTCTTAACCTCGATCGCAAACATGACACCTGCATCATCAACATCATCCCCCCTTTTCAGGGGCCTCTTCAGTCACCCAGGGATCTGCGGCATTCTTTTTTTGTCGGATTTCGAGGCAAGAAAACTCCCCGCCGAACTACCGGCTTCCTACCATGATCCAACGGTGGAAGCTAGTAGCCAACCTGGCGGCCTTCGTCATGGATGCTAAAAACCCCTCACCATGGACGACATATGAGACCTGGTGACAAAAGAAAATTCAGGTTCTACTGATGAGACGTCGTTTTCAAACATATCTGGGGTCAGTCGCATGCTCTGAACCCAACAACAAAGAAAATAAACAGTGGCGAAAAAGGAGAATAGAGACAGGACAACAACAGGCATGACGCTGATTTCAATTCGCTCGCTCTATTGGCATCTCTACGTCACTAAGAGGAATGCGATCTAGAATTGAAAAAGATCTCCTAGCAGAAAAGGAATAGCATGGAGTGGTACATTCCTCTGGGTTTTGACATCTTCGCATAAACTGGAAGAGACGTTGCTCAGTCAGCAGAAGTAAGAAGGAATCTTTTTCTTTGGCTGAGCTCTTTGGGGCTACGATCTATCCTACGCCTAGAAAGGGGGCGTGTATTTTGCATCATGTGCCGTACTCGAAAGCTTTCTTTATCACTGTGTGAGAATGATAGTGGTTCCGCCTTATGCTCGGGTGGAAAATGGGTTGTGTAAAGAAGCAACACGTGAACCGAAAACGGTTACGAATAGATCAAAGCGTAGACTGAAGATGCATAGCCACGTTAAAGATCAGAGATAGGGTGGCTGGAACGAAAAAGAAAGTTTCTAAGACCATTTGTTGATGTCAACTCACGAGGAGGCCTTCTCCCACATTTTCTTGTGATGGAGATGCATTTCTTCATCTCTATGATCATTCTCCGGTTATCGGTCACACACCGTTGACTTTGGACAGAGAGACATAAAGTCTTTAGAGAGACAGAAAGAACAAGGTGGGTTCCCACCTTGTTCTTTCTGTCTCTCTCTCTCTCAGCACTGCCAGTCTCTCTGTTGTTTTTTGCTCTGCTGTTTTTTCTTGCCACCATGAGAATCGCACAAACCCTGATATTCTTCTAAGACAAGTTGATCCTGTCCTCTTATACTACAAGTGACTAGTGCCTATTCGACGGAGATAGGAGTCCGTACAGTAATCTCGTGTGTGAGTCTGCTTTCCGTGATGTATACGCGTTTCAGTGAACGGTGTCTTCTCTGGCCTTCCAGTTCTCCTGAACAAGAAGAGAAAGAAAGCAGCTCGTCAGTTGACTATGAGCGTGATCTCCACGCACCAGCTACCTAGCTGGTCAGGTGTCTATCATGGAGAGAAGATGAAGCAACTGGTAGTCTTAGTAGTGCCCCTTCGCGCCTTTTCCCCTCAGCGTCATTCGTGAAACGAGAAACGGGTGAGTGAGTGTTTGTTTACTAGGCTGGACTAGAACGGAACGCAGTCCCCTTCACCACCCCGTGCCTACAGAAAGGAAAGGAAACGACTCTCTAGGAGTCTCAAGCTGTTGTCTATACACCTCACAATAGCTTATCTTCCCACTCCTCTATCTCCTCACACTAAGGCCAAATCCTTCCACCCGATCGTCCAATACATTCCTTCTACTACTCGTGGAAGTTGTCAGGGATCTTGATCTTTTCGAGCGCCTTCCCTCTCTCCCCTCTCTACAGACGAAGAAAGAAAGATCCACTGTCAACCCTTCTCCCAGTGTGGAAGAAAAACCGACCTCAGCCTTGATTGATTATCTACACAGGTCTATCTATGTATGTTCATTTCTATGTGAACGACGTGGGTCAAATTCTCTAAAGAAAGTAGGGGAGTCTACCAGTCTCTCAGCAGTCATCTCTCAGTCTTCAACACAACACTATCATCATCGTCTCCTCCTCCTCCTCGGCCTGTTGTCTTCTTCTTTCCTAGTAGCACTACCCAGAGTCCTATTGAGTTCGTGTTTTACTCTCTTGTGTACTGCTATTCTGCTACGTAACTGAGTAACATATCAAGAAGATGATCTATGGAAGAAAGCGAAAGAAAGAAGAGAAAGAAGAGATACGGGGGAACGACCTCAAGATATTGGAAAACTGGTGAGAATGAATGAACTTTCTTGAAGAATGTTCTTCTGTTGGGTTTGCGGATCGGAAAAAGAAAAAAAGGAAACTCGAGTGTATGTAGATACACCACAAAAATAAGAATAAAAATTCAACAAGACAATCTTTCATACGAAAAAAGCAACATCAATCAATCATCGACCTCGCCCTGACGACAACAAGAAAGCACCCTACATCCTTCATATCCCTCTCTTCAATCTATTTCTTACATTCTACTAAACATCTACCTACCTATCCTTGGAACAATCTATCATCGTTTTTACCTTTGATCTGTCTCTTCATCTCTCTACATACATGAAAAGACTGAAACACACCACTACACATACACATATGTGTAGACACACACGACTTCTTAACGAAAGTCTATAGAGCAGATCGGAAGCAACAACTAGACTTTTTCACGTCTATGTCACGTTGAGATATCGAGAAAGATGCTACGCTGTTACGATGGATGAGAATGGCTGGCAGATGGACTTCCGTACGCACCACAGAGAGGAGCCCCGAGAGACGGCTCACAACGTCAAGAGAAGGAAGAAAGCAGAAGGCTTTTGAAATCTCTCGAGGAAGAATGGGTTGATCATACTGACGACTCCTCCCCGAGGACGACGGATGAACTTCTTTCACGATATTGAAATAGGCACATACATAGATACAGTCTGACCAGGCGAAGAGATCTATCTATCTACATTACCATATCGTTGCCATCATGTTTCTATGTTGAGGGGAAAGACTCCACCACTATACGAAGATCATGAAAGCATAAGGGTGAAAGAAAGAGAGAAAGAAAGAAGATCGAGTGAATGAATGAACGTTCGTTTCTCTCTTGCTTTCAAGCAATCCTGGAGACATCATCGACTATACCCTATCAGAGAATGGATGAAAGACTGTCTGTACACGTTATACAGGATTATAGGCACAGATGTAGGTGTCTCTCGGTCACATATACGTTTGTAAGAACACATCAAATACGGAGACATCGATGAAGAAAGAGACTGAATTATAAAACAAAAAGAGAAAGGGAGGCGAGGAGCTCAAAAAGAAGGCCAGGACCTCACTCTTTCTCTCTTACGACAACACACATCATTCCTCTCTCTCACCCTTGGAGTGGAGGAAAGCAGGAACAAGAAAACCTCTCTCCGGGGTCCCTATGAACCTCTTTACTGTCCCAAGAAAGAGAAGAAAATCTGCTCATTCCCTTCCTATCCACAACTACTACTCCGACTCCAGATAGACAGAGACAGAAAGACAGATGCCTACTTCTTCTTCTCCTCGTGTTTCTCCCCCTCTTCCGATTCTTTTTCTTTGATAAATGGATAGATGGCTGTTTGCTATGACACCACCCTCTTCTTCATGCGACTTCACACATCACTCCCCGGGTCACCCTGCTGCTCTGCTCTCCTCTACAACTATACAGATAGATGATGGATTAAAGATAGATAGACCGATAGACTTCTATGACCAGATTACACATGCATGGGTGCATAAAACATATTGATAGACCAAAGACAGACAGATAGATCGAGACGAAAGAAAAAGATGGAGATGATAGATGGACAGAATAGAAAGGGAGACTGCCCTCTGCTTTGAATGGCCTACACCCCTCTCGCTATTCTGCCGGGGAAAGACAGAGACCTGTGTGTCGTGCTCGTCTTTCTTTCACAACTGCTCCCCTCTCTCTCAGGCGTTTTGATCGACGGCTACGATAGTCCCCTTACTCTCTCTCTCTTTCTCTCTTTGGAACAGAGACAGGAGAGTGAGAGGTAAGAAAAAAAGAACGAAAGCGAGAGAAAATGAAGTCAGCGGACGCGGAGACCGGTGATGAGAGAAAAATGAATGAGGACACGCATGCACATGCAGGCATCTACGGATAGATGTTCTGATATAGAAATGGATTCTATCTCTATAGCATGCATGATATAGAACCCCCAAGTCACATCCTGCACACAGGCACATTAGAGACGGATGTTTCGAATTCCTATCCCTTGGTATGTAGTCCTGCCACTTCCTCTGCGAAACAAGAAGAACATATATATATACACAGGAAAGAGGTGTAACTACAGACAAAGAAAAAGAAGAGAACAAACTTTTCTCTTCTCCCTCTTTCTCCATCCTCGTACATCCTTCCCACTACTAATAGGTCTATGAATCCTTGTCTTCTTAACAGAAGCAACTCACGACGGCCATACCCGCCCCTGCTGCTCGTGGTGCATGTTCATCAATCGAATTGTCAATCTAACCTTTCTTGCTCTTTCTACCTCTTCTTCTTCCTCTTCCTTTGATCCCCCTCTTTTCTTTCCATCTTGCCCTTTCTTTCTCGATCCCCTTTCCTTTCTTGGGGATGTTCTGAAACTTCTTCTTCGTCATCTCTATTATGGGCTAAAACAAACCCCCAGACCTCTCACCAAGAAGCCTACGCTTGTTGTTTGACCTGTTCCTCGGTCGCTCAGCTAGCTTAGATTGCTGGCTAGCAGCCGATCTCCAATGACTGTTGAATCGAACGGGAGAGAGACAATGAAGGATGAAAGGAGAAAGAGAAGAATGGCTCTTGAAAACATTACCGTCCTCTTCTCTTCCATCACCGAAGGATCTCATACACTCGCCATGAATCCATACACCCACATTCACACCTACGCCCAATGTTTGTGTTGATCTTCTCTTCTTCTATCCTCTTTCACCCTCTCCCTTCGCTCGCTTCTTGTTCTCTAACTTCTGACCACGGTCGATCGAACCCAGCCGGAGACACAGGGGGGGAGAAGGAGAAAAAGAAGCCGAAGAAGAAGGGAAGAGGAGCATGGCGAAGACCGAGAGATTCTTCTTGAAAGACCTTGTTTTGACTCCTTTTCATTGTCATCATCTCCCCTCTCTTTCTCTTTACACCCTTCTTTTGTCACCTCTTCGACAACTAACTAGGCTCTTGGGACAGATTCATCGAAAGAAACTTCACAGTCCTTTTGCCTTGTCTGCCCCCTTCATCACCCACTCGTCCTCTCCTCCCTAATTGACGGTCAAAGGAATCATACTTGCTTCCTTAGAAAAAAAGAATTCTTTTCTCCAGCTACGACACCTACAAATATACACAAACCTCTTGGACTCCCCCTCCCCTCCTTATCCTCTCATCTCTTCTTATCTCTCTCTTGGTCACTATGCCCTTAGAGTCCCTAATTCTCCTCTCTCTTTCATCGTCTTCTTTGCTTGCCGAAGAGAGAGAGAGAGGGAGACATGTACGGAAAGTGATATAGATAGATATCTCTCTCAGAAGAGAAGAAGCGTGCCAGTGGCGAGGAGAAACTAAACCGCGGAACACACACATTCAGCGAAAAGAAGGGAGAACTTCTCATCTTCTCGTCCCCGTACAAGTAGGAGTAGTACTGTATGGAGATGCATGCAAGCATCTATCTTCCCTATTGATAGGATAGGATTAAAGTCATCAGATCCCTAGAGAAGAGGGAGACCTTCTTCTCCTACATATATACACTAGAATAGAGAAGAAGCATGGTGAGAATCATTCCCTCCCTCCATCCCCCCTCTCTCCTTCCTTTCATTCTCTATCTCTCTCGCCCTCCTTCCCTAGAATGAAGGGGATGAACGAAGGAGTGCCCCCAGACATGAAGGATCAAGCGATCACCCCTCTTCGGGGGAATCGAAAGAACCGACCGACTTGCTTGCAAAAGTCTTTCGTGAGAGAGAATGAAGAAGAACAAACCCGGAACAGAATCGATAGACAGACAGAGATATACATATATAGATAGACAGGGATATGCACAGACGAGAGATGCCCGTGTCTCTCTGTACCCGGTGTTTTCACCATCTGAAAGCTTCTGTAGACCATGAGTAGTTGACTATCATCATCATGGTATTTCATTGGTAGAATCAACACACGAAACGAAAAAGACGAACAAGAGAATCATCTACTGCAAGAAACAAAATAGACAGGGGAGGAAAAAATGAGTGACAAAACAAGATATAGACATCCCTGATGATCTCGTCGCTTTATCTCCGAGATCTAGCATCTAGCTTCCCTGAAGAATGAGAAGAATAACAAACGAACGCTTCGAGGAACTTTGCGAATCTCTTAAAGAAGACGAGAGAAAGAAAGATTCTCTCTCTCACACGTCGAAAAGAAAGAGATGCATCTTCATACACTTCGGTGTCCATGTGTGTTTCATAGCCAACCACCCCCCTATCTCTCTCACTTTCCTATCATCCTCACTCTCTCCCTAGATATCTGTTTATGTTTAGATATGTAAAGAGATGATGTTTACGCGGGCTCATGTAAACGTTTGGATCCAGCTGTGTTGAAAAGAAGAAACAGAGAGAAATTCTCTCGACGTCGTACGTATCTCTTCTTCTCACTTTCTTTCAGAGCCTTGTGAACAGCTGCGCCTCCTACAGAAGACGAGAGAGAGAGGGAGAACAAGACAAAGAGAGGAGAAAGAAGAGAGAGTGTCGAAACAAGAACAAACACAACTACATGCGCTGCCAAGATGGAGACATGCATGCATACATGCATGCGCCCCTCGTCGACAACCGAGGCCACCACTCATGCCACGCTATCGAATGTCGAGACAATGATGATGAGGCTGATAATAACAAGAGAAGGAAGATGATTTGAGACCAAGGTCTTAAGTAGGCGTAGTGAGAGTACGTGTGAGAGACCCGAACGACTGAGACAACTTCTTCTTGTCTTGGTATAAGTAAGATACCTCTCCCAATCGACGTTCTTCAGGAGTCTTTTTCTCTCTGTCTTTTCTTTTTTCTCCCCCCTTCTCTCTCACCCTATCCTTGCAAATTTCCAGGAGGAACTCTCTGTCGACCGCTATGAACAGATGGAGGGGGTGGAGGCATTAATGTTACTACTACTACCACTGTTAAGACTGTCACTCGAAGCCGACGTAGATGACGAAGCTGCCCCGGCGGCTGTTGTTGAAGACGGCGACGAAGAGACCAACGATGACGAAGAGGAACGACACCCTGTCACTCCGCCTGGTAATCCAGCTTCCCGAGAGGGATGAGGAGGTGCTGACGTTGAGAGATTACTATGATGGGTTCGAGGATTAGTATTACTATTGTGATTGAGACAGGAGAATTCATATACCGCGCTTAAGGCATTAAGATAGAGTAGCTGCGAGCGCGTATCAAACTGACTGGGGACTTTCTTTTCAAGTATACACGCTTCAAAGAGTTTAATGAAAGGCGAAAGACTTCGAAAGACACAGGCGTCCTTGATTCTTCTCTTGAAGATCTCTATAATACGTCTCATCATCATGCCTCGATCTTGTTGTGAGGAAGAGGAAGAAGAAGATGAAGAGGATGGAGAGTTCTTCCCTCCCCCTGCACCACTACTATACGAACTACTGCCGTTACGAGAGGAAGAAGAACAAGCGACCCCGCTATCCGTGCTGCTGCTATTACTACTACTACTATTGGGACATCCATTCTGTCCTGTACTTGAAGAGCTTGTTGTAGGTGTGGGGAGAAGAGGAGACGACGACGATGAAGAGGAGGAGGAGGAGGCAGATGAAGGAGTAGGAACAGAGGGTGTGGATGGGTGATCTGTCGTTGAAGACGACGTGAATGTAGTCGTCGTCGTGGAAGTCGCTGTGCTCGGTGTAGTGCTGCTACTGCTATTTGTATGATTCCATTGACCCAATAAAGGAATCCCATGCTGAAGCAGATCATCGAAGACCAGACCTAAAGCTTCCTTGTACATCTGTAAGGCTTTCGCGTTCAGAAGATTTCTACAGGCCTCCTCTGTTGCCTCTGTATCTTCAAGAAACGACGATGAAGATGACGATGATACACCACCCCCACCTCCACCTCCTCCAGACGACGAAGACGAGGACCACCCTCGTTCTGAAGAACAACGACTACCTACAGGGGGAGTGTCTGGACAGAGAGAGAGGAACATGGAAAGCAGGAAAGAGAGATGAAAGAAAGAAAGAAAGATAACGTAACAGCTCTTTAGCTGATGTATTATAGATGACCCAAAGCACCACAAAGAGAGAAACAAAGGAAAAAACGAAAGAGCAACATAGACAAGGAGAAATCGTGTGTATGAGAAGGAAGTTATCGGGAGAGACGACACTCATTCACCGATGGACTCGGTCAGAAGGGACGGAGACAGCTATTCTACACATATATACGTATCTGTACAGCATAGACACATACACTACCGAGGGCACAGACAGTACACAAATCCTCGCCTTTGAAGAAATATGAAGAAAAGGGCCTCCAAGATAGACAGATAGATAGACACAAGAAGAAAAGAGACAAAATCATGGCTGTCATAATGAACTGAAAACTCTTTTGATTCTACAGACTTTTCATGTAAGCTGGTATCCTAAAGAGAGACGGAGACAGGAACAGAGAGATTGTATCCATGCATGCATGCATGGAGCAAAAGGAAGAGCAGTACTCATCTCGTGTGATGCAGTGACTGATTGAAACGAACCGAAGTCTATACACCAACGATCTACTGTGGTTAGTACTAATACAACGGGGAGAAGACTCATAATAATAAAGTAACTCCAGCTACACACCTAAACTACACTACGTTTCTTTCCTAATACATGGAAACCAATACAATCCGCATCACCATCCATCACCCTACATGTATCTATCTAGCTATTTTCCCTTAATCTATCTATCTATGCACATCCGTACATACCTATACATATCTACCTCATCACCTTACAAGAAAAACGTCTCCTTCCTCTTCCTCACCCGTCAGTCTTTACATATATATGTGTATGTAGAGGGACAGACACAGATATGTGCAGTCATCCGTCATGAGGAAAGCAGGAGCAGAAGAAACTTCCATCTAGACAAGAAGAAGCCTCACCCAAAGTCGGTTTATCTATCTCTCTATCTAGCTATCGATGTACCTATCTATCTATCGATCGACATCGGCAAAGACAATTGAATTTATCATCTCCTTCTACCCAACTGTAAAGCCTACCTATAGAACTCGCTCCTGCTCCTTGCTGTTGTCGAGAATCTCTCCTACTCCCAGGACCACCTGAGGTTGATGCGATAGAAGACGACAGAGACGATGGAGAAGAGGAAGGCGGTGGAAGGCCTCCTGGCTGAAGTAAAGCACGTAGATCAAATAGGGAATTCACCGAATCTCTGGACAGACTATTACCCAAAGTCTGAGAAGAAAAGCACAGAAAAAAAAAGAATAAAGAAACATGAACATCATCGTCGTTATCATTTTCATCACACCCTACATGTAACAGTAGTATTGTAGACAGATAAGCAAACATACAATCCTATGCTTGGTCATCCATCAACTAGAGGGAACCATGTATGTACGTATATGTATGCATATGTATGTACATGGAGACAGAGCTAGCCAAGCTATCAACTTCGTCTTGACGTCTGTAGTAGGACATGGCGCTGTGCAATATGTACAGAGAAACAGATGAAGATAGATCCACCGCATATATATCTCATTGCTCCATCTGTATTCCACATCATAACACCCTTCTTTTATCGTCGATCGATCGATCTATACACATTCACCTAGAATCCATCTACCCCTCTCTATCTCCATCTATAACTCCTAAACGGCTTTTCTCCTCTAGGTATCTATGTCTCTGTCTCTCTCTCTCTAGATATATAATACATGCCGATAGATCTCTCTTCATTCTATCCCTTCAGATACTTTTTGTATTCTTACCTCATCATGTCCTTCATGACTCATAAGTTCGCCTGAGAGAAGACTCTCAAGGATACTTAGAGCAGACCTACATGAGGAAGCAGCTCCCCCGCTAAGATGATTCCCTTGTTTACAACTCCCCGGCTCCTGCGGCTGCTGTAAAGAAGATTCACCGAAGAGACTGTGACTGCTGCTGGAGTTGTTATGACTATTATGATGATGATGGCTATTACTACTACTACTATTATTACTGTGCTGGCAACTCCCTCCAAAACTGTTCGAGTTAAATCCATTATGACTCCCCCCTCCTCCTCCTAGGCCTCCTGATGCTGTATTGGTGTTTCCGAGAAGAAAACTGTCAAGAAGATCTCTACGTAAGACCTTCGGTCTCTTCTTCGCCGGCGAAGACGATGATCCATAATGTCCCCCACCCGCACCACTATTACTATTGCTGTGACCTCCACCTGAAGAGCCAAAGGAGGATGACTGCTGCTGCTGTTGTTGATAGGCTGAAGCGACTTCTTCCAAGGCACCTGCTAAGAAACCCGAGAAATCGGAGATGCTCCCGCTATGATCTCCTTGATGGAGATGACGGAGAAGATTAGATGATGAGAGACATCCGTTATTCCCGCTACTATGGAGAAGAGGATTCCCTCCTCCTGAACTACGTTTTCGACTCAGATTATTCCCTGTTCCTAGCCCTTGTGTAAAAGATGAAGATGAAGAAAGACTCTCTAAAAGAGGCGATAGCGATCCCCCGGGGCGATCCCGAGAATGATGATGATGATGATGGTTTCCTCCCCCTAATGTAGTTCTATTGTGGCTAGGATTTTGCTCTCCCCCATCAAGACCTCCTCCTGTTCGGCCATCTCCATGACTACTATCACTACTACTGTAAGGTCCTCCATGAGTCGTCGTATTGCTATTGCTGTTATGACTCTGACTACTGGAGTTGTGCTGACTCCAGAAACGAGATTTGATTTCTCTTAGGAGAATTTCCAAAGCAGCTTTCCCTCCAGACCCAGATCCCCCTGAATTTCCACTATTCTGAAGATAGGAAGATAACAGAGCATGAAGATCAACATCAGATGAACTGCCACCTGACCCTTCATGTGTTGTGCCATCTGAAAGAGGAGGGGGAGGAGAAGAGTTCGTCGTTGTCGACGATGAAGAGTGATGGAATAGCATCTCTTCAAGCCATCGAGTTTGCTGTTGATAACCCCCATTCTCATCATTCATATATCCACTCCTGCCATGATTCATATCTCGGCTGTGATGATGATGATGTTGATGAGTCGTACTATTACCACTACTATTGTTACTATTATTATAACTATGATTACCTCCATGGTTGAAAGATTGAGAGGGGGGTGAGAGGGATCCTCCCCCCCCTGCTGCCCCGATAACTGCATTTAAAAGAAGAGAATGAGGTGATGAATGATGATCATCTTGGGGAGTTGAAGAAGAATGATGATCTCGTGACGGACTACTATTATTACGGTGATCTAATAAGAGATGATTCTGATTAGTGGCTGCTGAATAGAGAGGCGAATCAGGACTTAATCTTGAAAGAAGATCATCCCCCCCACCTATAGTCGTACCACTACTACTACTATTACTCAGAAACGAGTTCACACTCGTCGAGGCTGATGTCGTAGATGACGAAGACCCTCCGCCGCCTCCTCCAAGAAGGCCTGTGGTATGACCATGAGACTGATGATGCCCATTATTCTGAAGATGCTCGAGATAAAGATGACTACGACCACTCCCTCTGCCATGACTCTTACTGCTTCCGCTCCCCTGAGGCGAAAAGAGTGCCGTCCCTCCTCCTTGACGGGGTGGGCTCCTCGATCCGGAGTGGGTTGAACTCCCCCCCCCACTATTATGACTAGTCCCTCCCCTATTATTGTTATGACTTCCCCAGCATCCACTGTTACAGCTAAGAAGGCTATTCTCATCATCACCACCTCCTACGAGATTGAAGCTCCTATTCCCACCACCACTAGTACTACTATGATGATGATGTGAAGAAGCATTAGGCTGCTGCTCCTGCTGTTCTTGCATGAGCATCATCATCATCATCCCTGAAGAACTTGAAGATAAGGACGGAGATGAAGACGATGAAGAACACCCCACAACATTACTATTACCACTCCGCCCCCCCATCGTATGATAGTGATGTTGAAGACCTTTACTCTGAGAAGTTGTATGATAATGATGATGATTACTATTACTATGACCACCCCCACCACTATTACTCGATCCTGCTGTTCTACCTCCTCCTCCTCCAGCAGCAGC
>NW_027153506.1:19552-19860 GCF_002600585.1 Cystoisospora suis
ACCTCCACCTGATGCGGCAGCTGATGTCTGAGGCGAATCAGCATCAGCACTGAGTTGTTGCCAGAGACGTTCATACTTCTTTCGATCTTTTCCTTGCCGAAACTCGAGAGCGCGACGTCGAGCTTCTTCAAAGGTTGAGTCACGTACAGGGAAGGTCTTCCATTTCTCTTGTCCATTCTCAGACCATCGTGCAATCCATGCATTCCGAGAACTACAAAACTTCACACCCGGAAAAGGAGAGGCCCGTGGATCACGACGTCCACCTCCCCCTCCTGTAGAAGACGACGAAGACCCACCACCCCCCCCGC
>NW_027153506.1:20266-48703 GCF_002600585.1 Cystoisospora suis
ATACGCCATTGTTTTCTGTTCGATCTCCTCCTGTGTTCGTTTGCTCGTCTTCTCCTGTTCGATCTTCTCCCCCTAATATTCCACGTAGCTGCTTGCAGTCTTCTTCATGTAGAAGAGATGATGAAAGGAGACTATTCGGAATTGTATTGGAGAAGAGTTTCGCGGAGGAATGAGAATGAGTTCTCTGACTCGTGCCTGGTGTAAGGTCAGTGGCTTTAGTAGCTCTGTCTCGTATTCCTTCTATCTCACCAGATAGTCCCCCAGAGACAGACGTGGACGAGATCCCATCATTCCCTCCTCCAATGGAGACACCCATCCCTTGGTGATGATCTCTATGACGATTATGTTGACGGTTGCTATCGTTAGTCGTATGAGGACTACCGGGAATAGATGGCGATGAATCAGGGGAAAGACGCTCGGATTTACAGACGGCGACCGCTGCTGCATAACCCGAAGGATTGAAAGATGATGATGAGGAAGAAAGAGAAGATGAAGATGGCGCTCCTGCTGTCGAGACAGGAGGGCGTTGGTTGCTCCCGTTCGTTGTACTCGTAGTACAACTGTCACTATGAGAAGAACGATTCCCTGGTGAAGGTAGGATAGAACCGAGACCCGTGGTCGTGGTGTTCTCTACACTTGGGAGAAGTCCTTCCTTTTGTGCATCATGAAGGGCTTCGGCAAGTTGCGAAAATGCGTAATTAGCGGAAAAAGAATCTTCAACATCATCATTGGTTTCGGGCGACGATTTATCATCACCTCCATTCTCCTCCTCCTCATGAGATTCATTTCTGTCCTCGCCGCTTGTACTCCCAAGAAGATCTTCATGAGGTGATTTCACAAGAAGACCACCACTTCTGCCCGAAGCACCACTACTTGGCTTCTTATGAAGATCCGTTCCACGACGTTTCTTCAAAAGAGAAGGAGATTCCCCCTCTTGCTGCCGTGCAAATGGACAAGATGCAAGAGAAGGAAGTGTTGATGAAGGAGACGTCGGAGAAGATGAACCGCTGCTCGCGCTATTACTGTTACTGGCAACAACAGGTAAAACGATAGGATCGAGCAGGCTCGGAGACGAAGAACGGCCGCCCTGGTCACCGCCGCTCACCTCCTCATCACCCCGTCTCATAGAAAAAGAGACTTCGTCTGTTGGCGAAGGGACATCATCATCTCCCTTCGTCATGCTAGTATTCGTATTATCGCTGTAACTGGTTAGTTTCTTATTGCCATCTGAAGGCGTCCTCGTCGGAGCCGTCGCTGCTTCGGCCTCACCGGCCATGGCTGCTGATGCTGTTGTTGTCAACATCATCCTCGCCGCTGCTACTGGGAAGGAGGAGGAGCGCGGTTCCTGTTGATGACGGTGATGATGCCGTCGTGGTTCATCCCGGACACGAAGGCAAGGATTTGATCCATACAGTACATCCTCACGGACCGTCCTATTTTGCAAATTTTCCTCTTGTCTACAAGATGAACGGAAAACTTCGGAAGAACGGCTTTCGGATTGAAACATTCACGAGGCAAGAACGGCGGCGAAACCACCGCAAGAACCGCACCAGCCGCCGGGGGACCCACCGAAAGCAGCACGTCCTGCTGAGCTGCTCATGCCCGCACCATCGTTCTCTCTCGGGCTTACTACTCTAGGGTGGCTTCTTGCTATGCTACATCACCCAACAGCAGGGACCCACCTGTAGCGGGGCGCCGGCCTACCACCAAGCAGCAAGAGCCTTCCTTAACACGGCCAAGCGGCCCCTCGATTGATGCTGTTGCTGTTCTTGACGACTCGTCGCCGTCGTTCCCGGGCGAATCAACGTTTCTCTAGTTGCAAAAGAAAAGAAAATGAATGCGGAATTCGGTACCCAGAGGATCATGAAAAACACAAACGGATAACATTGAGGTACAACCTACATTCCACAGTCCTTCTTTGCAGCTCTTGCTGCTGCCGCGGCTGCTAAAAGTGGCTGCAGCCCGTGGTGGTGGGCTGATGTGATAGGTGGGTGGTGGAAGTAAACTGCGGGCGGCACGAAACGCTGCGCGCGGTGGTCGGTACTTGGTGGGCAACGAACGCTCTAAGCCCTCGTGGCGAGCCGAGCGGCCGTTCCCGGATCAAGAAAGAAAAGCCCTCTCCCACAAAACGGACTCACAAGGCAACGAAAGCGGTGACGACTCCAGAACACGGAAACAATTTCCCTTATAAATAAAGAAAAGTCACATTTCGGTAGGCAAATGCCATTAGGAAACAAGTTCATAGCGGACAAACACGAAG
The DNA here is from genome assembly GCF_002600585.1 of Cystoisospora suis. Lineage (NCBI taxonomy): Eukaryota > Apicomplexa > Conoidasida > Eucoccidiorida > Sarcocystidae > Cystoisospora > Cystoisospora suis. The sequence continues at coordinate 22,527 of NW_027153506.1, forward strand.
TCCGTCGGGCATTCGACAATCACCGCGACACAACGGAACTGTCCGACGAAGGAGGGGTGCCGCTGCCGTCGGAGCTCTCTCCTGCTGCCGTGGCAGGAGGAAGGAAGCGTCCGTGGGTGGCTGTTGCGGCAGCCCGTCGTGCTCGTCTTGCGTGCTGCTCTTGTCCACCTACCGCAACAGCCCGATGTGGCGCGAGAGCGAAGGATGCAAGGGAAAACCACCAAGATCCAGTGGCCTCGGACCACCTTCAAGGCGCGCGTTCTTGCCGAATCTTTTCCTTTCCGTTTTCCGAACGTAACAGACGTCAAGCGGGAATGAGAAAAGCCGCCGTGGAAAAAGCGAGCAAAGAGATTGAAGAAGCCCCACGGTGCTGCGGTCTCATTTTGGGGTGGTATGATTCGGGATGGTCGGCACCAGCCAGCTGTAACACGGGGTTGCCCGAGCGGGATCTGCTAGTGATTGTTTTTTCTGCTGCCATTGCGTAGAAATGTCGCATACTCGTGGCAGTCCTTTCGTCACGAGAGTTCGGGCATCAATCACTCCCCCGATTGTGCGCATACCATTGTCCGCTTCTCTACGCGACACGCTGACTATTCTAGTTCACAATATTGTTCTGGCGTTCCCGTGACGGATTTGTTTTAGAAACTGCTAAGAAGCGGGGCTTGTCAGCAGTGGCGAGCTATTTCATCCCGCTGAAACTATAGCGGGGTAGCGACAGTCTCAAACAGTCTACCAAGGTAATGCACGAGACAGCAGAACTTCGCAAGAAGCAGAAACAGATTGAGCATGCACAGCCTAAGGGTACTGTGACATACGATGTTCTAGACGGCGAGATCCCCAACCAGGACCGGCAGTCCGTGAAAGCCCCGCGACGCTGCCTGGTCTGTGCCGCGCTCTCCGTAAAGGCCGTGGGGAGACTGACGCTCTGCGGTCGCCACGCGGTGAGGTAAGGATTGCACTGAGGGTTGAAAAGCCAAAGCAACACCGATGGCGTAACAAAGACAAAGGCACACGTACTGATAGACTGGAAACGGTAACAACGCAACATGGAGCCGAGGCGCCGGGCCGTAGAAGACGACATCGCAGTCCTGTGTTTCCGCGGCTGTCTCGCGGCGCCCAGGTTTAAGCAACGGCTGGCAAAGGTTAAGCGTCCCCTGTCTGGGCACGGGTGCAAAGAACTTTGCGTCGATGACACGAGTGTGCCAGAACTGCTGACCGGGCGTCCGGGTGGGTAGCGGCTTCTGCGTTTGGCGGTGCCCAGGCGCAGGCAGGGCTTCAAACTGAGTCAGTTTCGAAAAGCTACTGGTCCCGGCTGCTCAGTCGATCACATGGCTGTCTCCTGGCCTCAGAGATGACAATACACCGAATTCCAAGATTTCCCTGTCCAGCTGTCGCTCCCCTGCTGGATTTTCATTACGGGAATGCGAGCAGCCAAAGACTTGTCCCACTTTCCCAAGTTTTCAGGTGTCTTCCATAGCTTCAACCGTCGGTACCCTTTGCAAGTTGCGCTACAATTTCGAACGGTATTGGTTACCTACGGAGGGCTTTCGCTGCGCGTAGTTCCCCAAACCCACCTCTTTCTTCGAGCCATGCCGGACTATGCGACACAGGAGGCACACGGGCCACGTGCATGAGATCCCTGTTGGAGCTGGCAACCTGCTGGTTTGGTTGCAAAACTGCAGTGCGTTGAACACCAGTTAGCCTAATACACCGTCCAACTCAGGTCCAAGTTACTCAGAAACCTTTGTTCAGTCGTCTGCTTGTAACATAGCCATCAGAAATCTGAACAAGGCTTTTGCTGCTGGAATCGGGCACCGCTCTTTTTCGTGTGGTCTCCCGTCACAGCAGCGACGGATCTCACAGCCGCGAGCCCATCACTGTGTCTAGACTGTGTACTGTGCTTTCCCGGCAGCCATCTGTCGAACTCTTGGAAGTACCTCAAAGTTCTTTGGATGCCTTTTTCAATGCTCCATGGCATCCAGCCACACGCAGTCCCCGGAGCGTTACTTTCGGGCCGGCGTGGACGAAGAGCAAACCGTTATACCCTTCCTTCAGCATGAGCTGTAGAGCAAGTCCGTGCCCTATGTATCGCACTGCCCTCACTCCGAAGGAAAACGGAGGTATCATCTTCAAGGAATCCATCTTGAATGAATTCAAAGCAAAGTAGTCTGTTTCATCAGACGAGACAGATCAGCACGAGAGGAAGTGATCTTCCGCGTCCCTGCGTCATTCTTGGAGATCGACAAAACAATAGGGTGCGATGATTTTTGACAACAAAAACAATTCCTTGCAGCCCCCTGTAGAGTCGTCGAAGGCAATGCTTCGTAACGCACACGTCATCATCTTCGAAACAGCCATCAGCTTCAACACGCGAAGTGATCCTTAGTAACTATCGACAATCCGGATGAACGTCATGCTTCGAAACATCCCATTGTGGCCTCCGGCGGCTGCGGTACAATCAGAGCCATCCATTAGTCCCCGAGGGAGGTGCACCACACGATCGCACGCACCCAGCACAACATAACGAATGAGTACACTCGTCAATAACTTTCTGGAAAGAAGTTTCCCGGTTTCATTATCGACAGACACTTTCATGTTGAAGTGTTCAACATGGGTGGTAAGAGGCAAAAGTTAACCACAGCATATCCATTCTGGGCACTGCAGCGGCGACTCTTCCCTTAGCTTCATTTCGGCAGATCGTAGTCTATTCACGAAACAAATGCTTCCCTATATCACCGCGGCAAACGCGAAAAACTCAAAAAACACCATTCATTCAATTCAGTCCACTGTTACCCATTCCCACAAAACTGCCGATGTATCCAGTTGGCCGCCGGCTTGCTGATCTAGAAGTTCGGGTGTTATCATGACCCGGTATCCCTCCAGTACAATGCAAGTTTGGCACATCAGTGCGGTGCGCTTTCTCGACAGTGCCACTCCCTGTTTCTCTCCCTTCTACTACATTATGGCTTGCCCCTCCGTACCGCTCCGCTAGAGCCAAGAAAGCCGCATGAGAGTAATCCTTGACGCCACAAGCGCCGGGAACTACTGAGCTGCCACGCCTTGTTCCCAACAGTGTTCCCCCTCCGGCAGTGTTCCGAATGCTGAGCAGACGACGGTTCGGAATATTCGACGCTCGTTGTAAGAGAGTGGGCAAGCGAGTCGTTCGACTGGGTCCATCACCCGTGGCGTCACTTGCCGCTAGAAAGCTTTTTCGTTCCACACCCCCAACCGCAGCAGTAGTTACATGACAAGGATCGATACCGCCGGATGATGGTAAATCGAGACCCCCTGTTTTCCATGCCGCAGTTGAACCCGTGCTTCCATGAAGCCCCGTTGTCACGGAGGGGTTCATGCTTTCCGTTAGCCTTCGAGCAGATTGATGCGCACTGGATCGGCGTACTAAGAAAGCATCGGCCTGGCGTGACTCGAGGCTTCCCCGATACAAAGACTGTCTCGGCTCAAAATATGGACTATAACGACTGTCGTTGCCTAGCAAGTATGCAGTGTTAGGGACAGATATCGAGCCAGCAGGAGGAGAGAATCTGTCACACGGTTCACTAGCTAGCTGCTGCATGAGGACGAAATCTCTATAAGCGTTAGTTCTATATTCAGCCGCTCCATCCGTCCTTGGACTCGGTGACTGCACAGGGGAACCCCCCCCTGGAGAAGACGCGTTATCTTGTGCCGAGCTCTGTTGTCCCTGAGGACTAACTGAGGCGGCAGTTGTTTGGTGATGTTGAGGATGATCTATTTCTTCGATCCACCAGAAGTTCTGATCATCTAGTCTTGCTGTATGTACGCGTATGCTCGTGTCTAGTAGTAAGTCATGACATAGTGCGTCTACTTCATCAACGTCCCTCGCTAGCCGGCATAACCACCAGGAGGGAATGACGCCTATCCATCGCCGTCGAAACAACAGCACCTCCCGAACAAGTAAATGAGCCAGGTCGATCGTTGAAGTTCCGGGGTATATAGCTGCTGCTAGGGAAGTGTGCTGAAGGGAAAAGGATTCTGACCCATGTAATCGGTGCTGTATCAAGAGGATAGCTTTAAGCCTACGTCGTAAGTATACCCGACGCATCCAACATGCGACAGGCAGAGCCAGCAGTAAGATCATCAATAGAAGAAGTAGGGCAGGAACCAGCTCGTAGATGACAATAAGATAGACAGTACATGACCACGGCCTCATAGCTCTTGATCCGGTGTATGTATAGGTATACGTAATGCCTTTAGATCGTCTCTGTTCTCTTAAAAACAGAGACATCAAAGAAGTGTCTGAGTGTATGTGCATTCCTTCTCCTGCTGCTTCTGGCTGTCTCCTCTGCCGATCGATTCTCCCGGGAGCAGGTGTATCTCCACCCCAGTGAAGCGGCTGGAAGGAGTAATTCTCTTCAACCTGTACAAGAACAATTTGTGAGCACCAAGACAGGAGAGATAGACGACGGATTCGTTGTGAGATGACAGAGAAAGTCAGCACTCCAACTTAGTGTGTATAGGCATCTAGCTAAGAAGACGGGCTATATGTGTACATATATTCAAATGGTTGTCTATGTAGATGCATCCCGTGTATATCCACAGAGTATGGAGGAGGAAAGAAATCCCGGAACATTGGCGGTGCGTGTACTACGTAGAGAGAAAGATAAAGCGGAACTCGGGAAAAAAGAAGACAAAGACACGGATCTTGAGAGAGATAGATAAATAGATAAGATAGATATGTCCTTCGACAAGGGAGAGTGTACACTCATTCAAATTCCTTCATCATAGATAGAAACTATGCGGATAGAAACAAACACCCGTGATCACATGCACTTGCAGGGGGGGGGCTGATATATGTATGAAGATCTATATGCGATAGTAGATGTATGGATACGCATGTTTGAACATGTACGGGTATGCGCATATGATAATGTATGTACGTATGAATATGTATTCATATGCATCTGTATGTGTGATGACGTATGACTGGATGTATGTGAGAACTAATCATGAATAGGCATGTATGAATGTGTCTGCAAGCTAATGTATGTAGATAAGTTGAGTAGAAAGACGTACGAGAATCGAGTAGTTTTGAAGAGCTTGATCATCTTGAAGGAAGTGATCAAAGGTGAAAGCGTAGACATTGTCATTATCCAAGACTTCTTCAATGCCAGGTATTTCAAGAAGAAGTTGCCATCTCGTGAAGCTTCCTGGTTTCATCGCAAGATTTTTTCTTTCTTTGTTATCTTCTGGAGAATTACGACCTTTCAAGGCTGTTAGAGAAGAGTGTGGAATCATCATATGATTGGTCTCCTCTGTATGATATGCTGCTGAAAAGTCTCCATGGCTATCCTTCTCCCTCTCTTTGGGTCGCTCTCTTTTCATCTTCTCCGCATCGTTATCCTCGTCGTCTTGTAGAAGAGAGTCTGCGATGAGAAGATCTCCCTCATGCCTTTGTCCATCCTGTCTTCCATAAAGCTTCTCATCTTTCCTCTGAGAAGTCCTTCCGTCATTGACAGAGCGTCTCTGTGATGAAGTAGGAGAAGAAGAAGAGAAAAACGATGCAAGTGCATGCAAGGGTGGCGATGACCACAAAGACCCTGCGAACCACGATAAAGATGAGATCTCCTTCTTTCCTTGGGAGCTTGTTCCGTTTCTTTTTTGTCGAGAAGAAAAAGAAGAAAGATCTTGACCTTTATATGGATGTGAATGTGTAGGCTTTCTTCCTTTGACTGTCTTCTCGAGTAATGATAATGAAGAAGATGAAGGAATCCCCACTTCACTGCCTTCTTCTCCGTCTTCACAAGTCTCTGTAAACTCGTGAGTTGCATGTAGACGAGGAGAAGAAGAAGAAGTCCATGGAGACGGGAAAAAGAAGAAGTAATTCCCCATGATCTTTCTGCATTGAGCTTCTCCAGCTTTAGCTCGAAGAAAGGAGACAATCACCTCAGTAACATGCTGAGCTTGGAGTTTCGCATTGGCATCCTCTATACATATTTCTACAAGATAATTCTTATTCCTCGTCTTCTTTCTCTTCTTCTTCTTTTTCCCATCCATCTCTTTTCCCCTCTCTATTCTGTCGAGACTCCTATTCCTTGTATCCTCACCATTCTTTTCTTTCCATGAGGCGGACAGCCCTAGACCCGCGAAGGGTTTAGAAAGCCATTGGAAGAAGCTCTGTCTCGAGGACTCTTTTGGGGCTGTTACTCGTATATAAGGCGGGACACATCGCATGTTTCCGTTCAAACATACAGCATGAAGGGGACAAGGAACACAGTCTTCATCATGATGATGCTGTGAATGGAGAGGAGAAGAAGAAGCCGAGAGATCAAGATCTTCTGCTTCTTTAAGTAAATCCGCTGGTAGCTCACGGGTCTTGGTACAATATACGGGCGGCGTCAGTGGAGAAGAAGACGAAGAAGATAACGATGAAGACCAGAGAAAACAGAGAGTCAAAAGAAAGAAGAAACTGAAGAGAAGGAGAAGAGGAAATCCATGCCAATAGGAAGAAACGAAAATAGAGATGGAGTTGTATACCCATTGCCAAGAAGAAAGATCAGGAGAATTGTGAGAGGGAGAGGTCCTAGATTCAGAAGAAGATTCTTTCTTTCTCGAGTACACAGGAGGAGAGGAAGAGGAAGAACGAGAGGGGGTTGTCGTCATACGGCCTTTGTATGCAAGCTGAGAAAGACAGATGGTATTGCAATCAAAAGAAAAAGAGCAACAAGGAAGTCGATATACAGAGAGAGAAGGCAAGTCTTCATGAACGAAGAGTCTTCAACTTTCTAAGTTTTCTTTCGAACTAAAGTATCTCTTTATGTTCATGTATAAACATATATATATATATATGTATGTACACAAGGGAAGTATCGAGAGGTACATAAGAGGCTACACTTGCATAGAGTATAGTGATACTTCCTGTCTGTATGGAAAAAGACACTAGACTTGGCTCCGTTTCTTCCTCCGAAGAACTTTGACAGCTATAGATTAGCTATCTCTCCCACCATATGCCTAGACTGTCTCGTCTCCCTCCTTTGCATGCGAGGTATACAAGTGCCGGTCAGGCATAAGTAGTGACAGACTACATGGAAACAAGATTATCGTGCTTTTCTTAAGAGAACTTTCTTCTTGTCGCGCGCCCCAGAGCTGTTTCTCTCATCTAGACCCACCCTTGCCTCCTCCCGACTTTTCCCTAGTGAAGGAAAAAAGAGAAAACGAGAAAGAGCTAGGTCCTTCACGGGAGGATGATAGAAATCGATCGCGGTGAGATTGAAGCAGCATGCACGACCATTGCTTTCCATGCTACTCCATGTAGGGGGAAGAGATATATGTGAGAGAGGCAAGAATCATCACTGCTGTAGTGATGATTCTTGGGTGACTTATAGTAGCAAGGGAGTGGCTTCTTTTACTGTATTTGATAGAGAGAGATCTCTCTGTCCTCTGTGAGACTTCTTTCTATCAGTCGTCTCTGTCCAAAGACGTCCTGCACGCACAAGCGTGACTGGCGTGAAAGGATGCGAATGGCAAAGAGCTCGTGATCAAGGCGAAGCAAATGCGATACAAGATCTCCAGTGTACATACTCTTGCTTCCTCCTTCTATTGGTGAGTTGGGTTCGAAATTCAAGAGATCTTACCAATCGGTCTCTTTCTGACACTCCACTCTCCTTCTCTTCACTCTCCAAGCATCTTGTGGTTTCCGTTGAAGATCCTTTTCTTCTTCTCAGTGAAGTTGATAATTCAGGAGGAGAACAAGAAGATGCTCGACTTTCTTCCTCATGTTGGCTTGACCCCATACAGGATGAAGACGAGGTACAAGCAGGTTCCCCTTCTTCCTCCTCCCGACCTCCTTCTCTATTTCTCTCTTCCAGCACTTCCTTTCTACGAGGAATTTTCTTCTTCTTTCCCTTAGCTCCTCGACCTTGAACCTGTCTTTCCGCTTCACTGGGTGCCTCAGAAGGCTTTCGTTGTTCTTCCTGCGGGGTCACCGCCGGGCTATTCCAAAGACCCCAGAACAAGAGACACACACTCGTCTACCGGTGTAGAACATTCAGGCTTTCGGTGTATGGATGAGAGGGTGGGGTAGTATGTGTATGTCTCCAGGAGTCTTTAAAACCTTGGTGGCATTTCTCAGCTAAGAAACGTGGCATCTTTCATGCAAGAAGTTTCTTGAAGAACAAGAAGAAGGTGTATTTCAGGGGGTGCATGGTTAATCGTGTGTAGCTAGCTGCATATCAAGCCACGTGATGTAAGAAACAAGAGTGGGTGAGTACGAGGACGAATGAGGTGTACGAGGGGGCGAGCAGATGTGACAAAAGAAAAGTGACTTTACGAGCCAGCCATATACGTTGCAGGAGAAAGACACATACGAAAAGGAAGTCCCCTATTCTGCTATGTGAACTTACCTTCTTTTACGAGGACGGAGATTTCGGAAAGGTCGCTCTTCCTGTTCATGACTGGAGGCTCCTTCCTCGTCGTCTTCGGCGGTAGGAGTTCCCATGGTGAGTAGATTTTCATTGAACGTTACTCAGTTATGGAGAATGACAGCAGGTGGAAAGGCACGGGAAGAACGGAGAGTCTGCGATTCTGGATGTTTCACTAATGTGGGAAGAGGAATGAGCTTTGCTGTCAAGAGAATTTGTTCACGACTCTCAGCACCTTAGCGGGCAAGACAGGAACCTGCAATTCTGGAGAAGACAGCAAGGTTCGACATCCGTTTGACAGTTCCTAGAAGACCGTCACGTGCCGCATTTCTCGTCGTGACAGGGGTAAGGAGGAAGACTGCGCGGCAGTGGTTACCCGGGCTTGTTGGCGAGCTAGACACGTAAACCGTGAACAGGGACTTTGGAAGTTCATGGACTGTGTACAAGAGAGTAGAGTTGAGTCGAAAAGGTTTCGACCGCAGTTTGAAAACAGACACAGAGAGAAGCCTGAAAGAAACCCTGCTCGCCTATTGTCCCCGTGTGCGCGACTTCACGCGACTGTCCCACCCCGTGCTATTGCGCGGGTGTGCAATGAAGCGGGCGGATGTGGATTGACAGGGACGCCGCCATCCGCCACGGACTCATGTCTTTGAAAAAGAAAGAGCCGGTCTCTGCTCACTGCAGGGGTTTCTCACGAAAAGGGAGCGGGTGTGGCATTGGCGGGAAAAGTAAACCACTGTGAAGGCAGTCTATTACGGGAGTTAGAGAAGAACGGCCGCCCTCCAGGGAGGAAAGAAGGGGAAAGAGATGCATTCAAAAGGCAGCCAAGGAACCGACAAGAAGCAACGGCGTAATATAAGAAACTCTGCCGGGACAGAAGAGGGTACGAGACATGGGAAAGAGAAGAGGTGGCAGACAACCAGAGTGGTGATAGATGCAGTTCCGCATGCCGCCGGGAAATTGCCGTAAACGACGTCATCAGGGCTTGGCAAAACAAACCTCACCATGCTAAACAGAACAGCTAGAGTGTTGCGTTTTTCTCCACTCACCAGTTGGCAGTAACTCTGCATATCATACATCCAAAGGAGAGACTTTTGCACGGCCCATTCCAGGGAGCCTCGCGAACGCCGTCCGCGGATCCCTAGGGCGCACACCCCTCTACAGCAGCAGGGCAAATGGACGTCAAAAAACCACAAAGGTTTTGTATAGCCCCGTATCGTCTGAAGTGAGTGAGCATCAAGAGAAAAGAGAAGGACACTGTATATTCGAGCGACCGACACAAAACAGCGAGGAAGGATTCACCCGTGGGGGCAAGTCACTGCTGCGCATCTGGCAATGGCCGGGAAAAAAGAAAAAAGCCCTTTACTCTAGCAGAACCTGGCCGGTGACGGCGTTGCTTGTGGACTCTTTTCCATTCAAGGTCTCCGCCGGGCCTGGACTCTTCCTTTCTGCGGGGGACGCGTTGCTGTTCACAAGTAGAACGGGTATCGGCCATCACTTCCCGGGAAGCACATGTAGGGTTACAAAGTGTTTGCCTGTCAGAAAATAGAAGGAACGGCACAAGTGCCGCTCATCTTTTTTTCCACAGTTAGCGGGCCTCTATCCTAGCCGCCAGTGGGCTGCGCCAGTGCCCGTTGACCGGTCTAAGTTTGCCCGGCAGGCGTTGCTTTGCTGAGGCAAACAATTCCCGATCCTCGAAGGCACTCCCTCGTAGTGTCGTATCCTCTGTGAGTAGAAATTCCCCCATCGCGACGCCTTGCCAAGGGAGACTCTGGCGGGCTACGGTGTAAACGGACTCGCCATACGGGTTCAGTGGCACTTCGGGACAGCGAACTCCCGAAATGCTTTAACGAGCCTTGAGGCGGCGACGGAGACGAAGGCTCGAGGCTGCACCTCCTGCTCTGACCCGGACACGAACGGCTAGCCCCCAATGTGCTTTTGAATCGAGACAGCAAAATGGCTGTCACGCATAGAGGAGATGGGTCTCTTCTGATCGTCCTGCCCGACGTTGTTCGAGCGGAAAAAGTACGGATCACATGGGGACAACGGCAACAAAGAAACCTACCTCCTGAACAGATGTCGTTCCTTGCAAAGTCTTTCGGGCGAGGAGGCGGGGGAACGAGCTTTACTAGGGGCGACGAGAGGGGACCTTGGCTGGGGCCGCACAGTGTGCCTACCTTCCCTTAACTTACCTTCCTGCGAAACTAGCTCAATCCGTAGCAGAGTGTGCCAAAGCCAAATCGAGCCACGCGATTTAACCGATCTTCCCCTGTCCTGCTCGTTCCCCTGTGCGTCTCGGTCCGACAGCTGCCGTCAGTAGTCGACGCCCTACTTGACCAGGATTTTGACATTATAAGGGAGAAAGAGTTCTGCTTCACCCACGTGAGTCAGCCGTGGTTGTTCGATCTTGTTCCAACGGTCTTGGAAATCATCAGAGAAGGGGTCCGCTCCACGTGTTCCGCTGCGTATATCCGTTGGCGTTCCTCTCGGTTTACCGCCTACGTCCAACCGAAGACACGGCTCACACCCTCCTGGGCTGTTTCGTCTAAAACGAGCAAGTACCCCTCGTAGCGTACACGGGGAGTCACATAAGGAGAACAGTGCGCCTGAGTCTCTCATGATAGAGAGGCATTCGCCGGGGTTTGCAGGACGACTGAAAGCGATGACCCAACCAGCATCCTTCGAGCCTTTCACTGTCTGGGTTGCAGCACGCTTTCTTCTTGCTTTTCGGCAGTAACAGACATGCCGGGGGTGCACACTAGAGGTCAACTTTCGGGAACAGCCGCGCAGAAGGCAGACGCCCCCGCGGGCCTTGAGTAATCTTGGAAAAGAGCGAGCCAGTCAATGCTTCTGCTCGGAATGTGAATGGGTTTCACATTCAGGAAGAAGCCGAGACATTTTTCCAGGAAACTCCTGCGAGCCAGGAGCGATCAGAATTTCTGGATCAAGTATGCTCCGGTTACGTCAGGCTCCAGGTGATACAGCACCCAAAGGGTCGCACTGCGGCCAGACTGAGAGAGTTTGTAGGGCCGGAGTCGCTGGAACAAGCCAAGGAAGCAGAGGCCGCGGGGAATACAAAGTAGGTCACTTTCAGCTAGGTGATCTTTTGCTAGCAGGCAGTCGGTGGCTCTGCCACTGCTTTCTCCTTCTGCGCCTGCTTCGCCGACACGCGGTAGTGTTTTCTCCCCTGTCCTGCCCTTGTGCAGTCTGCGGGCTCTTTTTGTCGAAAGCGAATCCTCCTTGGGATTCCACTGCAGTTCGTGCGACTGGGCCTTCCAACGCGAAGTGGAATTCTTCTTTCCTTGCTGTAAGTAACGGCGGACTGATACGATAGCAAGAGGTAGAGTGCTGTCACCAACCACAGTTGGCCCACACACCGGCTCTTCACCGCTGCCTGGCTCAACAAATGGAGCCTTCCACCGAACAAAGGCCCTCTTCTGAAGAATGAAAACACGTCAACACACCGCAGGGTGAGTGGCTGGGAGGACAGAGAGGTTTCATGACAAGAGTACGAGGCCTGTCGAGGCACGAGCCCCGGATACCCTGGTGCAGGGTGTTTGAGGAAAATCCATCCAGCGCGGGCGTATGCGTTCTGAGTCAACCGTTGTTCTCAGTGGACAAGTGCCCGGTGGAGAGGACGTTTGCGCTAATAAAGCCGGACGCCGTGGCGGCCGGTGTGTGTCAACAGATCGAGGACGAGATCCTTGATGCCGGTCTACTGATTATATGCCGAAAACACGTCCAAGTCACCGAAGCAACCTTTCAGGCGCTGTATGAAGAACACTCGAAACAGGTTAGCTGCAGCTGAGGCAGTCTCTTCACCATACAGAAACTCGGTAGCCCAAGCCAAAGGAGCACGCACTTCATCCCCCTCAACTGTTACTCTGTTGAGGGCGATACTCTTATCAAGCTAGTTACTCTGGCAGCGTGGCCTACAAGGATATTCTCCAGTTGTTGACTGTTCTCTACTCAAGGCGGCCGATTCTCTTACGGCCACGAACAGGTGGAGGTTCAGGGCAGTAGACAGAGTGACTACTGACAACGGGGGTTTCTCTGTCTGTGTTATCAACATACGCAGCCTTTCTTTGAAGAACTGCGGCAGCTCGTCACCGGACCGGATGGAGTAGGTATGACTGGAACGGTGTCCATTTCTGTTAGTCTTCAAAACATAGCTCAGAAAAACAGGAGACTGTCGCGGACACGGCTGTCGTCACCACATGTCGGTTGGCACTCCAGTCTTCTCAAGTGCCGTCGTTCGCTCGCGGAAGGACCCTCGTTCTCGCAGGTCTGTCCGGTGTGGTGGGGACCTTCTGCGTCACCGCTTCTCGGCGTCAAAATACGGACAGAGTTTCTGATAGCGTAGAATGCTCTTCCGGAAGTCGCTCGTACACAGGAGCAGGAGCAGAACAGCTCCCCAGTAGGTGGCAAACGAAAGTGAAAGCCGCGATCCGTTTGTAGGGAAGTGTGCTTTGTGGCTCACCACGGCGCAGCTTGTGGGGCTTTTGCTAGCTTCAGTTGGGTTTTAGAGCGCTGCGTGGAGTTGCTTACAAAGCAGGCTTCTTTCGCTGGTGTTTCACTCGCTTGGCTCGCGAAGTCTGATTGCCTGTCCAGTTGCAATGGTTCTTGAAGGGCGAGCAGCCATACGGAGGTGGCGGCTACTCTGTGGTCCAACTGACTCGAACTTCGCGAGACGTGTGGGAAAATGGACCCTCCGTGCTCGGTTCGGAACGGATTCTACAAGGAATGCTGTTGTAAGTTCCAAGCGTTGTGCCGGATGCATATCAGTTCCCAAAGGGGTTGGCTTACAGCACGAACCGCGGACTCGGCTGCGAACTGAAAGAGGTGGCATAGTTGCAGAGGGGCGGTGCTTCAGGGATAGGCTGGAGATTCGTGAGTATGGTATTGCTTATTCAGCCTCGACTGGTTATGTGCCCTAAAAAGCATCGGGGGTAGCTTAGCTGACTTGGTACATCACGTCCAATACTGCTGCTTAATTTTTCGGATCCGTCGACTGTTGGCTTTGGGTTGTGATGACTAGCACGGGTCCGACTGCGCCGAAAGAGTCGAGAGAGAAGCTTTTATCTTCTTCGACAATCATGATTTCGATCTCGAGAGAACCTTCGGCATTATCAAGCCAGAGGGAATGGAGGATTCCGTCAGGTGTGCTATTCTCGAGGAAATCAGAAACAACAGACTCCAGATCGTGAGCCAGAAAGAGGTGCTTCTAGAAAAAGAAAGAGTTTTGGATCTTTACCAGGTACGGAGAGATCCGCCGTCTCGTGCGCCACCAGGTGCAGGCTTCTCTTGAGGCTTGGTACGATGACAATGCAGACGTAAGAATGGATTTACAACCGAGCTAGAACTCGGTGCGCCCCGACTGGCGGGAAGAAGTAGTTGAGGACGGCTGAACTGGGCAGGAAGCTGGCAGAGCCACAAGCATGTTTGTGCGCTGAGGCTGCTACTGTGTAACAGTCATTCTTTGACCAGGATTGCCCTCACTCTTTCTAACATGGTGACGAGACACCAGCCACTGGAACCCTCTGCCTCGCAGGAAGGCAGAAAAGCCCACAGCGAGACGACGACGCACAAGAGAATAAGCCTCGCCGCAACAGCACTTGAAATTTGCCCATTTGCGGCCGTCCGTACATACTTCTGCGGAAGCCGAGTGCCTGGGAGGCAGCAGTCCAATCGTTAATAAGCTCTCCAGTCCCGCAACGTGCGGTGACCATTCAGGTACACAAGGACAAGCCTTACTTCAACGATCTCGTCCAGTACATGATGAGCCGCCCTGTAATGGTGCTCATCCTTATGCGGGTTGGCGCGGTTCGCGTCTGGACTGATATGGTTGGAAAAAGATCCGACATGGGTGCGGCGCCGCGAAAGAAGAGCTTGAGAGGTCGTTTCGCAACAGACAAGCTCCGCAACGTTGTCCATGCGTCGGACTCAGCTGTTTCGGCGGAGCAGTCCATTTCTTTCTTCTTCTCGGAGGTGCCACTGTACCCCGTGCCAACCACTGACTACACACACGACTACATTTTTTGCAAACGCGCCGCTTTTGGCAGACAAATTGAGCAGTAAGCTCGCGCCGATGTTTGACAAATGATGGCCCTGACAGAGCAGGCACAAAATTAAACATTTCTTGTCGCCGAAACACTGCATGTGCAGGAACAGTCGTGAATGCCTCCATGATTGTGGTGTGCTACTGTCCACAGCACCCCTCCGAGCCAGGATGGCGTGACTCCTACGCTTCAGCTGCTCATATCGAAGTAGGCATGAGCACAGAACGGCGGCACACCACAAGTCTCACATAGGGGGAGGAAGTAGGGATCTGGCCTCTTAGTCAAGGCGATGCTTCGCCCCTTTTCCAACCCGCTCCCAAAGCGCCAGGATGCTACAGAGGGCAATAGGGCCGCGTTGCCACAATCCGCCGCGCCCGTACAGATTTTCTGTTGCGATACTTTTCTTGGGTCATCTGGCTGCGCTCCACTGAACTTTTGCCGTTTTCGCTGAATTCTAGAGGTCTCGAGGAGATGTGCGCTGTGAAGCCTCTTGGCCTTGATGCGATCTCGTGGTTAGCCGACTGGCTGGAAAGAAACTCAGCAAAACCAGAAGACGCCCCCCGGCTTGCCGTCGAGCCCCCCGGTGAGAACTGTTCTGAGTTGTTTCTGCTGCCTCAGTGCGGCCGAACACCGAGAAACGCTACGTGACCGTTGTCACAGGCCAGACAAGCCCCGTCCTGCTCGGCCAGGACGGGGCTTGTCTGGACTGTTACAAGAGCTGTCGCGGCCGCAGAGGACAAGCACATGTCGACGTATCGAACCCAGAGCACTGCCAAGCAGCAGTTCATACCAGAAAGGGATACCTCGTACGGTGGCATCGAGCCTGGCCAGACGACACCGGAGTCGCCGTCGTGTGGTTGGCAGACAGGCGCCTCTGTCTTTCGCTGCTGTAACTGTTTCGCGTGTGCTCTTCATTTTTTTCCTCAGAACATTCAAAGAACAGGATCATCACCGTCGAGCCAGGGCAGCAGGCACCGCATATAATCTTAGACCCTCCAACGAACAGGCCATACACCTATGTTAGGCTTGTCGGTGGCCCCCTTTCTGGAAAGAAGACTCTGGCAAAAAAGATTGCTGAAGAGACAGGATATTGCAGTTTATCTTTCAGTATGTGACTCACCCCAAGCAAGCGTGACAACAGTACTGTTGGACTTCCATGGGAGGAGGAAGAGGGGCTACAGGCAACGGCTTTTGCCTCAACCAGCCGGGCTGCCCAGAGCATTCAGATGCGTGGATAACAACTCCGGCAGTGACCGAGACGCACACCGCTGGTCCAGGCTGATTCTCCCGCAGCATATGGCTAAGCAGTCGCAACAAGGAAGTATTTCCTGAGCACTGTTAGCACGGCGCCGGTCCAGACACGTTTATGTATGCGCTTACCCGCACGTGTCAGAAAGCACCTAATATGAACTGCCGTGTTGCCCGTTATGTTCTGCCGCCCCCACAGACGACCTTGCCAACAAAGAAATCGCCTCGAAGTCGGCAGTTGGGCAACTTCTTGAGCCGCTGATGCGTGGCAATCTGACACCGCCCCTAACGCTCCAGTCAAAAGTGTGGAAAAGGGCTTTTGCAGCAAAAGAAGCTGTGACCCGCTTTGTGGTCGCTGACCAGATATATACGCTCGAGCAGGCCGAGTATTTTGACAAAGAGCTCGGTCCTCCGGAGTTTACCATAGTTCTTGATTGCCCAAGAGAGGTCATCCTTTCCCGCGCGGAGATGACATCGGACGGTAAGCCTCCGTCGCGCGGACGGACTCCCCAGTTGTACTGTTTGCGTGTGGGGTAGTGTGTTTTTGCAATCCTCGAGAAACGCCTGCCAACTGTGGCTGTCGTTCAGATGACGTGACAGATCTAGAAGAACAAGTGAATAACAGTCTGGATCACGTCGCGGATATAAAGGCCCACTATCAGAGGATTGGGAAGGTACACGGCGACGACTATGTCCCAGTACTCACGTAAACAGGGTCGAATCTGCTGACTTCAGTCCAGGGGTGCACGTTTGGGACTAGAACCCGGAGAGGCTACAATGTGCCTATGAGCTGACGAGGCCTGGAAAGCACTCCTTTCTCCTGGATTGACGGGAAGATAGCTGTGACTACTACGGACCACAAGAAGAAGCCACACGGGGCTATACGAACCAGTAGAAAGCTGGCGTGTCAAAACCCCGTCAAGGAAGTGAAGAAGGGCACTTTTTTGGCTTACATTTTATTACGTCGCATCGTAGTACCGTACGTGGAACCTCTGTCTGCACCGTGTCTTGGGTGCGGGCACATGGTGGCGCAGGTGCAGGTAATCGACGCGAGTGCTTCCACCTCAGAGATATTCCAAGAGATTAGACACCTCTTTTTCCCAGCTGTGACTTACCTCTTTGCCCATCCTGGCATCGACGTAAATGAGATCACAACAAAGCTACAGGAGGGGTTTGGATTCAAGCATGTAGACGTTCGGAGCCTTCTACAAGAAAGCTCCCGGACGAATCCATCTCTCTACCAGACGCTTGCGTCGGGCGCCACTCCGGCAGCCTCTATCGTCTGCCCGCTCGTCATTGATAAGTTGAAGGAACTCAGAGCCGCCGGTGGGTCATCAGCCACGCTTAAGAATGGCATACATGAGAGAATCAGGGGGAATAATCCTCTCGAATGAGCAGCCAACCGAGAGACGGTGCCCTAGCGAGCCAGTGCTTACGCATCGGGATTGCTTCTGCCCGTGCCTGTAGGCCAGGACCACTTCTTGATCACCGAGTTCCCTCGTACCCTTAAGCAAATGAGATTTGTTGAGGAAAAAGTGAGTGAGCTAAACAGCGCACCAACAGTGTTGCCAGTGAAACCTCTCTGGGATTTCGGGCCAGTGGTGAAGATGGGAGTTTGCCTGTGAAACGGTACCCTTCGTGAGGAGGACCGCAAAGGCTTTCCCTGCCGACGGGTTAGCAGTAAAGACGGAAAGGGCTCAGGTAGCAAATTCTTCTCCTACTTTCAGGTCCCCTGTTCCGTCCGAGCAATTAGGATAGAGGCGTCAAAATCAACTCTCAAGGCTCTTGCAACCAGTCAGGTCACCCCACAGGCTCTCTCGCTGAAGGCGCGTGAGACTAAAACAAAAGCCTACCAGTCCCGAGACATGGCTGCTGTCTTTTCAAATCTGGAGGTAGGTTTCTACTGTCCGGGCTCTTACGCGGTCCCTTCGGGACCGCATGGAGAAGGAGGGCGCTTCCAATAGTCACCTACGAAGAAAAGAGACACCCAGCGCGTCGTCTGTCCCTTTTTCCATCAGGCAAGAGGTGCGCTCCAGACTATAAACTGCAGTTTCCTCAGGGAATGTCCGTTAGCCCAGACCGCATCAAGCACCAGCAGCCGACTTCTTGATCTTGTCTTGAAGATCTCCCGGCCTCGCATTACAGTTGTCGTCGGTCCTCTTGGATACGACACTGAAAGCCTTGGACTGACGCTATCCAGACTATGCAAGCACTCACTCTTCGCGGACTGCTCCAGGCTGGTTTCCTACGAGATAACCAATAAAACGCCCCTCGGCCAGCAGCTACAGGTACAGAGACTACAAGCCTCAACCGGCCGCCCAGCAGGAGCTCAAGGGATTAAAGTGGGGAATGCTGATTTTTCCCTGACACAAGGAGGAAACTTGAGCTCATGCGTGGTTCTTGCTGAACGCTTCTTGCCAGTCCAGATTACTAGGGGGACCTCTCCGGCTGGCGCGGGATACATTGCGGCCTGGTTATCACATTGCTCGGGGACCCTGCTTACATTACGCAGATAGCGCTGGCATCCTTTTTTATTCCCAGCGCCCGTTTTCCCTGTCTGTATAGACTAAAGTAGCTGCCACACACAAAATGGCTTGTAGTTTCACTACGAAGCCATCTCAAAAGTATGCTGTCCTGACAGTGAATTCTGTCTGCTTTCGCCCTTCAGAAGGAAGGGGGGGTTCGCCCATTACTAGCTGCTCTAAGGAAGCTCTTCACCGACACACGGAAATCATCAGCCGTCCTTGTCAACCTGCCGAGTTCATGGGGCGAGCAAGAATTCCACCAGCTCTCGGAACACCTGGATATTGACAGCGTTGTTCGTGTCCGGGGCTTTTCTCATTTGGGTCAGTCATCGCCCTAGCTCGGCCCAAGGTTAAGCTACAGAGAGAATGCTCATGACCTGGATTTGGGTCCCTGTCTTTTCGCGGCCACAGCAACCCGAGCTGTATCAACACGATGATCGTCCGGGACTGGGGCAGGATCCGGGTAGACTCCCGTGACCGTGTATTACTTGATTCGTAGCAATCAGGCTTTCACATCACCTGTCTAGTGCCACAATGGATACTCGGAGATATTCCTCCGCAGCTCTGCGAGTGAGAAAATCATGGCACCGAGAAGGCTACTGTGCGGTTTCTATACGGCAGCAAGCCTGAGCGGGGAAGCCAGCTTTCGCCTTAGTCTCGTGTGCGTCCCGATGCACTTTTTCTTTGCAGACACGGTAGCAGGTACAGAGAAAGATCCCCACGAGCATCTTCTCTTTGTAAAGACCCTCAGCAAATTCTTTGCAAGTCGGGTAAGGAGACATGCGAGGTACCCTTGCAGCCTGGCGCAATTTTCATGCCTTGGTTCCATCGGCTAGAAGCCTCATTCCGCGAAGGCGGGACAGCCCATGCGACGTGCGTGCAGCTGAAGGTCATAGAAGTTAAGGATAGGGACGATTCGACACCTGAAGACTTGGCGCGAGAAGTGATGAGGTACGTGGTGAAGGGACCCACTCCAAAAGCCCGGGCTAAATGGACACTTACAGTACGTCAGACCCTCCTCCTGGAAGCTGGTCAAGTGCTGCTTTTGCGTAGTTCGCCGTGCCTGAAGAAGGACGGCCCCTGCTTCCGGGAGACTCATTAGCTCTGGAGCGCCCGAGAAAGAGACATGATGCACCGTTCTTGACCACTTAACTTCAGGTGATTCTGTTCTCTTGTTTCCTTCTGCTGCGGAGTCAGAGGACTGTAAGCCACCTGGATTGAGCGTCGCGGATACTACACTCGCTCGGGTTGGGTCTTTTTTTTTGCAGGACGACGCTGCCAGAGGTGGTGGCGGTGGTTGCCCCCCCAGGAGTTCCTACAGAGCCGGTGGCGGAAGCCCTCGCGGAGACCTTCGGGTACAAGATCCTGCCGAACATGGGTGTGTTCGCACGCAGTTTTGCGCTCGCTTCCCACCTGGCAGGGACAGCGGCACTTCCAGGACACTCTACGTCTTCGGTTAACTGCTGACACCTTGTGATCCACGGGCGGTCAGTCCCTCGTGAACGCGAAGAGCAGACGCGCAGTGCTGAGTAGTGTGAGAGGCCGCCTAGGTGCTGACTAGTTCTACGGACGCCGAACGCCGTTTGGCTTTATTGCGCCCCGAAGCTCCCTTTCACTTCTTGCTGAGGCAGTCGCAGCACGCTGTTGCATAGAGGCTTGCACATCTGAAACCCCAGTGCCCCTACAACCATCTTGAGCGATACCCATCAACTAGGTTGTATATTCCGGTTTTTGAACTGCAGAGAACCTGCTGGAGTCTGTCAAGCAGACCACAAAAGCAACCGCCGCATCCAAGAAAGGGACGCAGACAATGGAAGACCCAGAGTTCATGGCATCTCTCCTTGCAAGGGCTCTAGCGGCAGACCCAGATATCCGCGGCTCTGGCTGCGTGCTCAGGGGATACCCACAAACGATGGACCAGGTGCACAGATCACACAATTTTCGTTAGGGGTGCGTGAACTGAGGACACAGCTTGCAAGTAGGGAACGTCCGACCTACAGGCAATCGCACACTCGTAATTGCCGGTCAGAGTCCCTGGCTGTGATCAACAAGTTTAGAGAAGACGCCTCACACAAGTTTACGAGAAACTTCCTCGAGGCAAGGTGCTCGCTGCCCGCCTCGCGCATCGCGCGCGGGGCCAAGACCGGCTGCAACATAGAGGAACAGTTTTTGCATTGTCATGTCGGCCTGGAAGAAGATCGCAGTATAGCAGTTGAGCCCTGTTGCGTGCTAGTTTTCCTGCAAGACGGACTTGCTCAAACCACTATGAACAGGGGCCTGCCTAAGCACTTTCTTCTTCCAGGCTCTAGCCTTCGTCAAGCACGGTGTCAAGCTTCGGAAGTACGTGCAAGTGACCATGAACCTCGAGGTACGGGCGGATTGAGTATGCATACTATCGCGCGGCTCACCGCGCTTCGGAAACATCTAGTGGATCGCGAAGGGGCGAAGTTGCAGCGGGATACTGAGAGAAAATCAGTGTTGCTACCGTGTGTCATGCGAAAAAAAAGGGAAAGCGTGTCGATTTCCCTCTGTGTTGCATCTCTTGCTTCCCCCGCGCCAGTCCCGCAGACGTGTCTGTTATGCCTCTGTTGTTCAGACAGTGCTAAACCGACTCCAAGACGATGAAGAGCAGGCAGGTGTTGACTTGGATGAGCTCGAGCAGGAGCTCAATGGCTACTACGTCAGAGAAGGTCGGCCCACTCACGACTGCTGCTCACACCGCTGCGCTCTAGTCGTGCGAGCTGCCACAATGTGCCAGGCAGCTTCCATCGTGGTCCCGCACTCAGTCCAGTGTAACTATGTCGGACTGGATATGTACAACGACCGACCGTTTGCGAGCACATCGGGAAACAGTCAGGGGCAGTTACATTACCGGACTGAGCCACGACATTAAGCAAAATGCGACGTGTAGGTGAGCCCGCTTCGGAACTCCTGAGAGGGCTGCAGCATTCCTGTGCACCGGCAGGACAGGGCTGTCCTAAAGGAGTCTGTGCTCGTTTACCGTCAGTTGAACAGCTACAGTGAACTGCAGGCAAGGCTAGTATAGCCGCTCTGACAGCGGTATATGGATTGCAGCAGAAGGTACGTGTCTGAACTAACGATCTACGCGCACGGTCCACCGGTGACCGGGCAGATTACAAGGGCGTTTCTGTTCTTTCCGCAGAGGCTCTGGGGCGCCACTTCGAAGAAAAGGATATGCTCATCAAGATCGATGGGACGGCTCTTTCCATGAAGGAAGCAGTGAAGAAGCAGTTCTCCCCTAGAGTCATTGTTTTCCCGAGTGCTCACTTGAGCCGTGAGCTTACCAAGGAACTGTGTGCACTCGTCGCAAAAAAACGACGGTGCATCGTCATTGACGCCGGCCAGTTGTACAACCCCGGTAAGAGTTCTTTGGATTCACGTCCAGGGCTGCACTCACGCCGTTCGTTCACCTCCGAACCTGCTGTCAGCCATGCCTGCGTGCTACCCGTCTGAGAGAGATGCAGTGGGGAGAAGCTCTTTGCATTCAGCTGGTGTATATCAGTGTCAGGTCTGCCTGTGACAAGTTTAGTCTTCAAGAAGCTCGTCATCTTTACAGCTGGTGGTTCTTCGTGACGGGGATAAAGAATGTGACAGTACTCACTGACGCCATGGACAGTTGTTCACTCAGACTCGGCGTCTTCCCTGGTGTGTTTTCGCGTCGTCATACGTATCCACTTCTGCTGAGTATGCGTCATCGGTTCGGAGACCAGGTATCTGAACAGAAGTTATGCTAAACTCCTCAAACGCTTTGTTCGCCTTCTCCTTGGACGCAGCTACTCAGAACAATTCCACTCCAAAGGAAGAAGTTTTCCAGGACCTGGTACGTCTTCGCAGTGAAGGCCCTGGGTCGCTCCGACAACACAAGCCGACACTTCTGCGCGCCTGGTTCCCGACTTAACGAAACTTTCCCGGCTTTGTTATTCATGATTTCGGACGTGTCGCGGGACGGACAATCTAGTTATGGGGTACTCTGTCGCAAGCAAAGAAACCCTGTACTCAGGTTCGCCGCACTCGTATCAGTAGTTGCATATCCCAATCCTTTCACCCCCAGGCTCGGTCTCAAGGCCGCCTCTTCTCAGTTCAGCCCGTCTGGCGGCGCTGTTCAAGGCATGCAATACGGAGTGGATCACCTATTCGCCTACCCGCAAAATACCGCTGCTTTTCTCTGCACTTCCCTCAGGCGGCCTTCGGCCACCGCGATATCGTCTCGCACCGTGCCCAGAACGCCGACGTCATGTCTTTAGTCGCAGCTGAACTTGACCGCCACTCGGCTAAAGACGTCCTCATATGCGGAGTTCCGTTTGCGGTATGTGAGGCTGGCCTCCGCAAAAGTGGTGGCGTTCCCTGACGTCGGCTTCGAATGGCTACCTTCTCGCGGGTAGAAAGTAACGACTCGAACGCCTGGTTTGGGTCCTACGCGGTAGGAGGCAGGTGGGAACCGAATTTCCGTTGCAGGGCCCTCACAGCACGGGTGCCCTGTTTAGCTCGACAGTGTCGCTGCGCTCCCTACCGTGATGTCCAAGCAATTGCTGCTCCAGCGAAGCTAACAGGGAACTCTTCGTCCCTACCGGGTTATGAGCAGCCGCGGATGAATGTCGTCACCCCACGCTCAGAGCTTGGGCCATTTCCGGAGACGGCAGGGGGAGGCATCTCACTGAACACGTACGACATAGGGCCAGCACATTGTCACACTGCGTGTACGCTGGAGTAAGAAGATACGCATGCCAGGTGAAGTGTTCCATGTTGAGCGGCAGTCACTCGTAAGGCCGCCAGAGTGCTTTAGCAGGGTCCCGCAATTGCAGACTAGTAACAGTAGTCGAGATTGAGGTTACGGGTCACGTGAGTTCTCCGATGTCTGCAGCCACTAGACCCAACCAGCTCTGGGGTTTTTGAGCAGCTCCTTCAGTTGAAACAAGTCTGCCAAATCCAAGGTACGGCTGGTTTGCGCTTATCATCGCATACATTCGCGAAGCTCAAGCGCCCACAACTGGTTTCTGACTGGTGCAGAAGGTACTGGTAGACGAAGTATGACATTGCACTGTGATCATATGCAAAAACGCGTCTCATAGAGGGATTAGAATTCAACAAACTAAACAGAACAAGTCGCTTCCATTCCCCGTTGTTGTAGTGCTGACAACAAGGGAAATGATTTGCTTCCTGTTCAAGTACAGTGGCTACTGGGCACACCCGCCGATGTTGAATCTAGATCACTGTTGCAACGTACGGAAGGGTCATTTCTTCGGTGTCTCCTCAACGTGTTGCAGGCCTTCTATTAGTGGACGTCCCGGCGTGCGCATTTCCAGAATTTGGTTGCTCCTCCCACCTTGTCAAAACCCTCGGTCTTTCGGTAGGTTTCAAAAAACGAACCGACTCTTCGTCAAAGAAAATTTGGACAAGCCAGCCTTTGCAGATGTGTGCAACTCGGCGGGCCATGAAGGCCACAGACACTCGTTCAGGAAGGAGTGCCTTCCACACGAGCTGTACTCTGCGATTGCTGAGGAGCCGAAATGGGACAGTCGACTTGTGCTGACCTGGATAGTGATCCACCGTTGGAAGTAGACTTCTTAGACTCAATAAAAAAGGAGCTGACGAGGGTCAGTCGGAGTTCCCCACAAGCTAGCCACGTTCAAAAGCGTGTCCGCCCATTTTGAATCTGTGCACCAGGATATCTTAGGCCCGGTGGAAACGAATGCTTTTCTGTTGCCCGTCGACTAGGACGAGTTTACAGATGTCAGTACCCGGTTCGCCTTGTTCGGTTGTTGACTTCAGACTGCTCAAGTTATCCAGCACGGGTACAGCATCAACGACCTTCTGCTTTCTACGCTGGAGGACAAGCTCAAAGACAAAATCCGAGTGACCGTGCATGTGAGCCTTTTCCTCTCCAAAACCATCGCAGTTTACACCTGCAGAACTTCTTACCCGGGTTTGTAGTTGCTGGGGAAGCCCAAGCCCACTTCGCTGTGAAGCACAGGCTTGCAGTTGATGACGTGACTGCCAACAGGCGGTACCGGCAGCGTCCTCTACCAGTGAGAAGAAACGAAGGGCCCCAGGCCGGCATGTGTAAGAGTGGTTGATCGGGAGTACGAATTTACACAATGCATGAACGCCCTGCACCCCGAGCCGTGTGCCTACAGTGTTCCTCGGCATCCGACAAAGTTAGACCGCAGAGGAAGAGGGTGCAGCTCTTGGGCTCCACTGTTGGTCCGGCTGGCAGAGAATCCAGTACGGCTGCCACCAACGGTCACTGCTAAGAGAGAGAGAGTTTGTCACTTTACTGAGTCTCCGCTGCTGTCTCTACAGAGTGGAAGCTCTCTCAAGGACATCAAAACTTCAGTTAAAGACCAGCTGCTCTCCGGAGGAACTGCGACCGCTGAGTCATGAGCTGAAGCACGTAGAACGACGCCACTTTGTTTCTGACACATTTTCTAACTGGTCGCCTTTCTCTGATTCTCTTCACACTGAAAAAGGTCCGGCGGAATAACGAGTTCACCGCTTGGGCTAACAGTGAGATCCCTGTGTATCTGATAATGATCGAGCCAATCTTGCATGCGGTGTTGTTCCACATACTCCGGTATTCGCGTGTCACCCAAACAACCTGTCAGGCCTCATCAACATTTCATCCGCGTTTGAGAGCTTCCGAGAACTGACGATAAAGACACCAGCTCAGTCGAGCATGGTGACTGTCCGATTCAAATTTGTATAACTTGCTGTGGCGGGAACTGGGAACCTGACACGGGTTCTATGAGAGACTCAGCCCGTCCTGCCGTTGCGAACCGTTTACCACGGCTCCTCTCTACTGCATGAGGGAAGACACGGCATACTATTGACGACAACGGGGGGGTGCAGGCTAGAGAAAAAAGGGAAGTTGTCGAATAACCTTGCGGCTCCAAAAGACAGCCACAGCACTCGCCTGTCGCTCACGCGTATCCTCTCACCTGATCTACCTAGTGAAGCGTATTTCACTCTGACCCCAAACCCCCAGCTATGACTATGACACTACTGTGTTTGTCCTTTTTCTGAGGAAGCCACACCGGAAAAATTGAGAAGCCAATCAATCAATTCATGGTCCTGTTCGGCTTCGCAGGACAACGAGGTGTAGCTATGACCGTGAAGCCTGGTGTTGTCCAGAGAAAGGTTGAAAAGCACTGCCATGGCACACAGAAAAGCACTGTAATGCCTCCACTCACGCTCCAGACAAATCACACATGCTTGCGCCAGAGCTGAATGAATTTGAAAAGAAGAGTTTGATTTCCTTGTGACATAGGGTCGTAGGCGCCCCAGTCACGCGCACATCCGTACGAATGAACTAGAGGTAATGAGAACATGAAAAAACCATGAAACCTTCGAGAGGACCTCTTACTCCTGAAAACGTTTACAGACAAGGGAAAGCAAGAAGTGTCTACCCCCAGGAAACGGAAGTCGCTTGTTTCTCTATGCCGTACCTGGCCGCCCAACCTGAAATATGAAGTCCCATATATCAAGACAGGAGCGCCAACCTCTATACACGGTTAAGATATACGTATACATATGTATGTAGGTATGAGCGGATCATGTCTATGCAGCCTACGCCATCTTGGGTCAAGACACATCAAGGTATACCTTAGGCGACTCCCCAGTAAAACCCACCTCCTCCGCATGCGCCTCGATTTTGAAATCAGTNNGTTCCCTTGGGCTGCGCATGCATTGTTCCTACGGCCGACAAAACCGTGACACGGCTCGAGCGTGAAGAATCTACCTGTCTCTCTGCCTATGTATCCACGAGTCAGCACTTCAAATGGGAATCTCGGCGACCTTCGCAACCCGCCTCCACCCCTCTAACAAAATCAACATTCTTCTTCCTCAAAGTCTGTTTAGGAAAGCAGCAGGACAGCGCTGTGCAGACAGCTCAATACCAAAGCAAGCTACAACAAGTGAACACATCCCCCCCC